>NW_020838027.1:4260604-4497083 GCF_003676395.1 Aethalodelphis obliquidens | reverse complement strand
AAAAAAAAAAAAAAAAAAAAAAATCTCCTTTTTCATCTCTGATTTTATTTATTTGAGTCTTCTCTCTTTTTTTTCTTGGTGAGTCTAGCTGAAGGTTTGTCAATTTTGATCTTTTCAAAGAAGCAGCTCTTAGTTTCTTTGATCTTTTCTATTATCTTTTTAGTCTCTTTAGTTTCTTTGATCTTTTCTATTACCTTTTTAGTCTCTGATTCATTTATTTCTGCCCTAATCTTTGTTATTTCCTGCCTTCTACTAATTTTGGGCTTTGTTTGTTCTTCTTTTTCTAGTTCCTTGAGGTGTAAAGTTAGGTTGTTTGAGACATTTCTTGTTTCTTGAGGTAGATATTTATCACTATGAGCTTCTCTCTTAGAACTGTTTTTGCTGCATCCCATAAATTTTGGTATGTTATATTTCCATTTTCATTTGTCTCAAGGTATTTTTTTATTTCTCTTTTGATTTCTCCTTTGAACAATTGCTTGTTCAGTAGCATGTTGTTTAATCTCCACACGTTTGTGAATTTTCCAGTTGACTTTGTGTGATTAATTTCTAGGTTCATACTGTTGTCAGAAAAGATGTTTGATATATTTTTAATCCTCTTAAGTTGATTAAGACTTGCTTTGTGACCTAATATATGATCTATCTCAGAAAATGTTCTGTCACGTGAGAAGAATACGTATTCTGTTGCTTTTGGATGGAATATTCTGTAAATATCTGTTAAGTCCATCTGGTCTGATGTGTCCTTTAAGGCTGATGTTTCCTTATCAATTTTCTGTTTTGGTGATCTATCAGTTGATGTAAGTTGGGTGTTAAAATCCCCTACTATTATTGTATTGTTGTCTATTTCTCCCTTTAGATCTGATATTTGTTTTTTATATTTAGGTGCCTCTATGTTGGGTGCATAAATATTTACAAATATTGTATCTTCATGTTGGATTGACCCTTTTGTTATTATGTAATGCCCTTTCTTTGTCTCTTATTACAGTCTTTGTTTTAAAGTCTATTTTGTCTGATGTAAGTATAGCTACTCCAGCTTTCTTTCGGTTTCCATCTGATGTTGTCCCATAAGTCCCTTAAGCTATTTTCTCTTTTTTTCATTCTTTTTTTCTTTTCGCTGCTCTGATTGGGTGAGTTCCACCATCTTGTCTTCAAGTCCACCGATCCTTTCTTCTGCTTCATCTAGTCTGCTTTTGCACCCCTATAGGGTATTTATTCAGTTTAGTTATTGAGTTCTTCAACTCTGTGACTTCTATTTGGTACTTTTGTATATCTTCAGTCTCTTTGTTGAAGTTCTCACTGTGTTCATCCATTCTTCTCCCCAGTTCAGGGAGAATATTCATGACCATTACTTTGAACTCTTTATCAGATAAATTACTTATCTCCACTTCATTAAGGTTTCTTTTCCCTCTGAGGTTTTATCTTGTCCTTTCATTTGGAACACATTCCTCTGTTTCTTCGTTTTGCTTCCTCTGTGTTGGTTTCTATACAGTAGATGAAACAACCACCCCTTCCAGTCTTGAAGGAGTGGTCTCATGTAAGAGATGAACATTTTCCTTCAGCCCTGCCTCAACTCCTGGTTGTCTTTTAAGCCTCTGTGCTTGGCCAAGCAGCCTGTTATATTTTTAATAGCTCCCAGTAGTTGAGGGTGTGCCAGACCTGTGAGTGTCCCAAAGGGGAGGATCTCAGTCACCACCTAGATCCAGGCTAACTGGAAACCAGACCCTCAGGCATCAGCTTTTAAACATATGCAAATACACACAGTCTTCTGGGACCACAAGCATAAGCCTCACTGTCCAGCAGGTCCAGGTGGTCTGGAGGTGTCCCCTGTGCGGCAGTCACAGATATCAGGGCTCAAGATGAGCGTATAAACTCTCTTCTGGGTGATACCTGTGAGCTGCAGCAAAGCAGAGGAAGAGAGCCAGGACGGCACCCACAGCCTACATTCCTTGAGAGCGGTTCCACAGGCCTCTAAATGTGTCAGACCTGAAAACTGCCTTTCAGGCCAAAGGACACGCAAATAGTCCTTCTTCACAGAAAGACTGGGGTGTGTGCCTCAGTCCACAGCCTGAGTACCCTGGGGGTGGTAGCCTGCTGAGAATCATCTCTTCAACCACCACAGTCCCATGGGACTCAGGAACACAAGCCCCCTGGCCACGAGAGCCAGGTGGTCTAGGGGCAGACCCTGGGTGGCTACTGCAAAATCCGAGATTCCAGGCACAGAAACCAGGGCGCTGGGTGCATGCAAAGCTCCCCTGCAGGAGACGCTGGCCTCTGGAGCACAGCAGAGGATGAGTGCAAAGACAACGTCACCCTCCGAGGTCTCAGGAAAGGTTGACAGTCAGCCCTTAGCTGTGTGTTTAATCAGAAGGCTGCTCCTCTGGCTGTAGTTATAATAATCAGCTGATAGGCCTCCAAGCGCCAAGGGGCCTGTTGCCTCTTGCTGTGCTCTGGGGGTGGCAGCTGTTTAAGAACTCTTTCTCTGTCGGTCACCATCCCGGGGGACCCAAGAGTGGAAGCCCCACTGGCCGCCAGGTCGTGTGGAGGAGGGCCCTGGCATCAGTCACAAAAATCAGGGTGCCGGCCTGGGTTGTGAGCTCCTTTCTGGTGACACCGATTATTACAGTCCCTTGGCCTCCAGGGCCAGGTGATCAAGAGGTGTGCCCCAGGCAGCAGCCACAAAAATTGGGGCATGGACGTGTGCAAAAGCATCCATCCTGGAGACACTGATGTTCGGGCAGCCCAGCAAAGGGAGTGAGGAAGACCGCACCCACCCATCTGCATCTTGGAGAGCGTTCCAGCAGACTCCTAGACGCAATGCTAAATTAGGTGCCGGCCCCTCCAGCCAATGCTTTAATATAAGCAGGGGAGTGTTCTTCCTTTAAGTCTGGAGGCAATGGGCTGCTCTGAGCTGGGCCCTGGGATGGGCAAGTCTAAGTGTGGGAGTCCTTTAAGAGCCAGTTCACAGATTGTTAGTCTTGTGGGTGTCAGGACCCAAGACCCGTGGGTTTTCAAAGCCAGAGGTTTTGGGGGGTTCATGCGTTCCACATGTCAGGATGCCTGATGTGGGGTCAAAACCCCTCATTCCTCAGGGAGGAACTCTGGGTTCCGAGTTCCCTCCTGGCTGTGAGATGCACACCAGGGGTAGGGTTTGTGCGAGATTGTGTCCCAGCCTCTCCTACCTGCCTCGATGTGGTTTTCTTGTTTGCCCAATGTGACGTTATCACTCGACCAGCCTTTAGGATTTTTAAAAGGAAATGGTTCCATGTGTACCTAGACTCAGTGTATTCATGGGAGGAGGGGAGTTCAGCATCTTCCGGCATCGCCATCTTGAACCAGTCACGCAAGGACTTCTAATACACTGGTTTCTTTTATTCCAGCTGTGGCTTCAGAGCTGACTTGCATCCCCTGTCTAGAGGTCATTTATAATCACAAATATCAGAAGTGATGACAAAGTTGAAGGTATTACTTATTAGAACACGAGTACAAGCGAATGCCTGACTCAGTCTAAAGTTTTCTCAAGTTGAAGGTATTACTTATTAGAACACGAGTACAAGCGAATGCCTGATTCAGCCTAAAGTTTTCTCTTATTAAACTTGGGTTATTTGTCTCTCTTCTTGCTGCTATTTCAGGGGAAAGCACTGCCAGGTCGAGTTTTTCCGTATTTGACTCAAAGGGATTTGACGGTGGAAGTTGATCCTTGTTTTCACACTGGTGCCAACAGTTGGCCTAGTGTAAGTGTTCACAGCCAGATTTTCAAATTCCAGTAACCAAGAGCCCGTAATGAAAAGACTCTTACAAATCTCTCTCTCTGAGGCCTCTGGCCAAGAAAAGCAGGAACCTTTGATATCCTCTGGAGCCAGAAGGATCTAAGGATGGAGTGGAGACAGACAAGAGTCCTGGCGAAGAGCTCAACTGGGTACACTTATTCAAAGCCTGTCTGAGATGAAGTCTCTCCCCTGCTGGGCTTGCCAGACCACTCCAGCCTGGGGCCAGGGCAAGCTGGATTTCAGAACAGTTGCCTGTTTATTCTACCACATTGCACTCCGTTAGTGACCGGCCAGCGGGTCTATTTGCCCAAAGAGGCCCAACCCAGCCACAGCCAGCACCACCGCTCCCCCAGGGGCCTTGGCTGTTCCAAGTGGAACCGGTCCTGGACTGCTTTTATTTTTTCAAACCTCTCTGTACATAAGCAGGATGTTTAGAAACCCTCGAGATGGCCAGGGAGCTGCTGTGCTGGCCATCGATTCTCACTTGGAGAGTGGTTCTGATCAGTATCAGTGGACCTGCTTCTGCCATGGCTCTGGATGTAGCCCAGGACAGCTGAAACCTCCCTCTCTCTCTAAGAAAACTTGGCTACAGGGAGTTCACACTGGTAGGGGGGAGGTAAAAGAGATGCCTTCACTTTTTAGGGGTGTCTCTTATTACAGCCTTAAGAAATCTTCCCTGATCCCAGAGTGTTCAAGGGAGAAAGGTGAGTCTCATACGTGGGGACATTATTCCCTTTGGAGAGTTCTTCTCAGCCCCCTAAGGGCTGGGGTAGGATCCAAAGAAGAGTCCTCCGTGGAAAACAGCCTGTCTGTGATTAAAGGTCTGTTGGGGGGCTTCCCTGGTGGTGCAGTGGTTGAGAGTCCGCCTGCCGATGCAGGGGACGCGGGTTCGTGCCCCGGTCTGGGAGGATCCCACGTGCCGCGGAGCGGCTGGGCCCGTGAGCCATGGCCGCTGAGCCTGCGCATCCGGAGCCTGTGCTCCGCAACGGGAGAGGCCACAACAGTGAGGCCCACGTACAAAAAAAAAAAAAAAAAGGTCTGCTGGGCAAAGTGTTCATGAGTAAAGACCCCCTATTGTTCCCTCTAGACTGAACAGAAAATGCACACGAGCAGGGTTGCCATTGATCAATAGAGCCAGTGCCTGCTCCCCTGGAGCTGAGTTCATCCCAGATGCAAAGGTCCTAACATCTGAGGATGGAGACTGGAAAACCTCAGGCACATTGAGAAAGCCAGAGTCCTCCTGCAGGAAGGGACTAAGGGCAGAGGCAGCCACAATGAGAGGCCCCTTCTCCTGGCTCTTTCACACATTCCTGCTTGGCCAATCCCCAGGCTCAGCTGCCAACATTTCACTACCTGCCTTTTCCAGAGCTCCCTGAGGGCTACCCAGCACCACGGGGCCTCCTGCAGCAGCTACTGCAGGCAAGACTAGCCCCCTGACCACCCCGCCACTTCCATCACCCTGCAAGATCTGCTGCCCTGTTAACCCTGCTGGTACCCACACAGCCACATCCGTCCCGCAGGGTCCTCCATCACCCAAATTGGCTGTGCAGTGGCCACCCCTTTTGCCCCCGAGTCAATTCCTTTCTGCCCCTTCAGTCTATCTTCCCTGTTCCCTAAGCCATGATGGGCAACTCCGGAAGTGCAGTGTCCTAGCCCAGTGCAGCAAAGCAAGGCTCGGCAGGTAGCCAGTCCCCAGAGCAGTAGCCCTCCCAGGACCCAGTGTCTGGTTCCAACTGGGGAAGGGAAGCCCTCATGAGAGTGGCAGGACCCATGGCTTAGGAAGCAGAGCATCTGTCCTAGAGCCTCTTCACAGAATCTGTGGCACCTCTGCTGCACCCTCTGCAAATCTGTGCAGAAAGACCCCAGCAGGTGGTGAAGGGGTTCCATGATGGGGTTTGGGGTGGGACTTTTGGAAGAAAGGGGTTCCCCAGATTATGATGCTGGATCTTGGTGCTACTTACAGATTCCTCTTCTTGCCACCGTCGTCGTAACCCATGGTCCTAGAGTTTGACCTTTCCCCCACAGATCAGAGGAAAGTGGGGAAGTACACTTTACTCCACCTTCAGCAGAACTCTCCTGCCCTTGAGAGAAGCTCTTGATTAAAAAGTCACTGGGAACAAATTGTTGAAGATACTTATAATCGTGAGAACCACTGTGCCCCAGCAGGAGCCCTCCACACACTGTGTCTAAGCTGCTGTCCACGCAGCCATAGCTCTCCCGGCCAACCACAGCCCAGGTACACACAGACTTGAGAAGAAAAGACCACTGGGAAACTTGTTTGTCAAAGGCAATTTTAAAAGCTTGGCAAATGTGTGACAACATGGATAGACCCGGATGACATTATGCTAAGTGAGATAAGCCAGACACAGAAGGACATATGATCTCATTTACATATGGAATCTAAAAATAGTCAGATGCATAGAGGCAGAGAATAGAACAGCAGTTACCAGGGTCGGAGAAGGAGGAAATAGGGAAATAATGGTCAAAGGGTATAAAGTTTTAATTATGCAAGATGAATAAGTTCTGGGGATCAACTATACAGTCTAGTACCTATAGCTTACAATTCTGTATCTTATACTTAAAATTTTCCTAAGAGGAAACATCTTATGGTGAGTGTGCTAGTAATAATAACAATATCAATAATATTCATGGCAAAAGAAAACCTTGGGAGGTAATGGATGTCTGTAGCCTTGAAGGTAGTGATGGTTTCCCGGGTTATACTTACGCCAAACTCGTTAAATTGTGCGCATTAATTGTGTACATGTCATTCATACCTCAATGAAGTGGCTTTAAAATTTTTGGCAAAAAAGAAAAAAAGGACAAAGGTTTTATGAGGAAATCCTGAAAGAAACTTGTTTGATTGCTTAATGGAAAACCCAGGGCGATACATTGGGGGAGACCCCCTGTAGGTTCCAGCAAGGTTAAAGTAGTTTACCAACAGATACTATCTTTGGGTTTCAGGAACAAAAATTAGAACTCTTGAGAATTTTCAGGAATTCCCCAAATCATAAGTTATTCTTTAAGTGTTTCTAAAATTAATTATACTCTTTACTCATGGATATCTAAAAAGCTGTATAATAAAGAAGAAATATTAAGCTTAGTCATATTTATGAAAACTATAGTCTTAGCAAATATTCAAACACTAGCAAACATTACTGTGTATTATTTAAATAATGTAACATTCAGATCTCCTAGTGAGAGGTTAACAGCGCTAGTCAGAATCATACGTTGAAATTGCTCAAGACATATTTTGCTCCCCAAATTTATTATTTCTTGGAACACCATTCCAAGATTTGTATAAAGTACACAGTGCATAAAAATGTATCAGAAATTAGTAAAATTCATTCATTATTATTTTATTTGCAACAATTACTCACCATTAGAGACAGGCAGGTCACAGACACTCACAACATAGCTATAGCTTATGGATGGCAAACTGGTTAGATCATCACTGCTTTTCTCCTGAGTGTTCCTGTCCTGGTCTCAGAAACTATCACCCTTAACCTTGGACTCTGTGTGTCAGTGGTTCCTGCACTCACATTCCATTGCACTTCAATGGATTCCTTCAAATCAGTAACATCTCTATGTCACTTATAAAGCTTTAATTCTTGCAGGAGAATTATAGAGTTTTTTTCTTGTTTTCCTAACTTTTCAACTGGGTTTTTTCTTGAAATTTGAAATTTGGAAAAACACAGAAATTTCCCAAGCAATGCTGGGAAAGAATTCTCACATGAAAACACTAGTCAAGATGAGCTGCAAGCCTGGTGGGGAAGGCCCACCGGCAGGGCCCCTGGAGGGGAAGTAGAGAGCTTGATGGGGGTTGGGGGCAGAAGCTGGGACTTGGGGGTTACAGCCAGCCTCAGGACAAAGCACCTGTGAAAACTGGAAAACATAAGCCCGTCCTCTGCAATTTAGCCTTGGCGAGGAACTATACTGGAGACAGAAAGCACCGGCCTCATTTAGGAGTTAATGAAGAACCTTTAAAGAATGAAGAACATTGACAAGGTACTTGGAAAAGACAAGTCCTGCCCTTACGGTAATGGCTTGTCAGAGAAAGCAGGAAAGTATTGGGAATATTGACACAACCTCTTACATCAATTAAAGTGAAAACTACACCTATTTCTTATCTTGTTGTCATAAAGTTGAGTTTCTGCCTAGGACTTTTTGTTAAGAAGGCCAAACACCTTTCTGGTAATATTGAGAGATTTGATTTTTATAGTTCCATGGACAGTAGACTTGAAATCTTGAGACAGGTTTGTTCCTTGAAACTACACTTATCAAAATGTTTGCAGGAAAAAAAAAAACTGTGTTTTTAAAATTATAACAACTTAAAGTCATGAGAAGGTGATTTATTCACCAATCCTAGTGATAATTTTCACCAGGACATTACTGGCCTAACTCTGTTTCACTTAATCTCTCTAAAAGGACTTTGCAAGTTTCCTTAAAATTAGAAAATTAGCTAAAAGGACATTTCCTATTGTAAAAATGGATTACAAGGAACATAAAAGGACTCTATAAGAGATTAAATTTAGAACTTCTAGAATCTCAATTTGTTACGACCCAGCCCTCAGCCCTTTAGCTCTTAGGTTTGGCACAAATGAGGAAGGCGCTTGTTCTGAAGAGCATTGGGATGTTCGAGGCTGGGATGTTCGAGGCTGGGATGTTTAGGTTGGGGCCTGGAGCAAAGGGACCACCAGGCCCAGGATACATGACCACAGCCTCAGGCACATCTCTCTTGAAAAAAGTGCCAGAATTCAAGAGAAGCGGCAGTGCAAACACGAGAGGTAAGTCGGGACGCCTGTCCTGTCTCTTTAATCTCCTTTACTCTGAGGCAGTTCCTCAGTCTGTCTTTTTTTATGACTGACGTTTATGAAGCATAAAGACCATTTATCTTGAAGAATGTCCCTCAGTTTGGGTTTCACTGGTATTTCCTCAAGATTATAGATTCAGGTTCTATACTGTGGGCAGGAATACCACAGAAATGATGTACTCTTCTGGGAGCGTCATATCAGGAGGCACATGATATCCATTTTTGCTGTAACTGATGATGTTAATACTGACCATCTTGTTAAGATGGTGTCTGCCCGGTTTCTCCACCACGAAATTATTATTTTCCCTTTGTAGTTAATGAATATCTTTGGGGGAGTTACTTTGATACTCTGTATGTATCCTGTTTCTCATCACCCCCTAGTGTTAACATCCATTGGTAATTCTTGCCTGAAACAATTTTAATTATGGGGGTTGCCAAATAAATTTCTAATTCCATAATTTCTCCTACATTTATTAGTTGGCTTTCTACTATCAGAAAGAGCTTCACCTTTGCCCCCTTTCATTCATTTATTCGTCCATCTATTATCCATCCATTTATCCAATCACTCATTGGTATGGACTCATGGATTCTTATTTTATTCTATGGCTTATAGTCTATATAATAAAATCACCGTTTAGTTTAATGCTCAAGTTGTCTTAGATTTGGCCAGTGGGAGCCCCTGGAACCTGGCTGCTGCAGTCTATGACTTGTTCCCATCATTCTTTGAGAAGTTCTTTATTTCCCAATATGGGAAAATGTCCCAGTCCCCAAGCCCTACAATCAGCTATTTCTCCAGGGAGCCCTAACTCCTTTTACTGGAAAATATTAAGAAACCAAGATCTGGATGCTAGATGCTAAGTGTTCTCAGAGGGTATGTGCATTCAGTTAAAATATCAAAATATAGTTAAGTTCACTTGTTTTTATTTGTACTCCATTTGGGGTTTCCTCTAACCTTTTTGATTTTACCGTATGTGTGTTTTGAGCATATGAAATATAATGTGGTTCTAAAAGGCTACAATTATAATTGTAGTTTGAAAAGTGTCACTCCCCTGCCACACCCCTTCTATCCTGTTCCTATAGCCAATCCTTTCTACCCTATTTCCAGCCACCACCACCCATTTGTAACCAATCTCATTAGTTTCTGGTTTATCATGCAGATTAACCAGAAATGAACAGATACATGTATTTTTCCCCTCATTTCTTACCTAAAAACCCATACTCTAGACTGTTTTTCTTCTTTCACACTGGAAATCACTCCATATCCATTCAAAAAATGGTCCTCGTTCTTTTTTATGGCTGCACCCCATTGGGTGGACCACTCTCTGATATTTGAGCCTACGGTCTGTTTCCAACATTTTACAATTACAATCAATACTGCAAAGAATTATTTTGTACGTAAGTATTTTCTTGTTTATGGAGCTGTAAATACCTAGAGGTGGAATTACTGGCACAAATAGAAAATGCACATATAGTATTTTTAGCTATTGCCAGATATCCCTCCCGAAAGGACTGTACCAGTTTGCATCCCTACCATCAAAGTATGAGATTGCCTGTTTCCCACAGCCCTGCCAACCAGGATGTGCCGTCATATTTTTTAATTTTCACCAAGTTAACTGAGGACTGATCTCAGTACAGTTTAAATTTGCATTACTCTATGAGCGAGGTTAAACATTTTTTCTTTTGCTTAAGAATATTAGCAATATTAGTGTCTTTTGCCCGGTTTTCTGTTGGGCACATGCTTTTATTAAAACATGGCTGTGAATGCTGGGCAGAAGCTAGAAGTTGTACATTTGCTTAACATTTATCCTCTTCCTTAATTTTTGCACCATAAAATCTTAAATTGTGGTGACGCTTTAGTCCTTGATATGGGCGTGGTCACTGCGAAAATTTTATCAAGCTGTATATTTATGACTTGTACATTTCTTATTTGAAAAACTCTTAGCTGATTTAATTCTGCACTAAATTATCAGTGTCTTGTCTGCCTAATGCTTAAGGGAAGGCTGGTCATTCCCAGAATCATACCCAAGTAACCCTGACGTGAAACTAAGAGGAAAAGGTGACCCTCTGGAGAAAGGACATACTTGAAAGGTGAACCCAACAACACAGCGCACACAGGGTCATCCTACTTCCTCTCCCACCGTGATGCTCGCGCCCACCAGCCCCTAAGACCTTGCCAAAGCTGGCATCCCTAGACAGACCCTCCTAACTCAGCACTTATAGGAAAGGATTTATCCAGTGGGCAGCAGTAAGGACCCCTGGTCTTTAGTATTTACCTACAATCCCTTCTTTGTTTCCCAACAAGTGATGCCTCTCTGTTTCAAGCCTCATTTTCTCCATATTTTTCAGGGATGGTAGAAGGAAACAGTTAATCAAGTCTATTAAATGTTATAAGCTCCTTAGAGAAAGACTTGGAAGGACTTGGATTTTTCCGCCATTCTCATGTACCAGGCAGAGTGGGAGTGGTCCGTTAGGTGTGTTCTCTCCTATCCTCAGCCCCTGGAGTCTCTGTTATGGGAGAGATGGGATAATCCGAAGAAAGCTGCTGTGAGGGGATGGATGGAGGGATTTTTTTTTTAAGATTACGGGTCGATTTGTTGCACCTTTCAGGACAGTCCTGGCTGAAGTCACAGTGAACACACACACACACACACACACACCTTCTTTCTCTCCCTCTCCTCCACTTCGAGCAGCACTGGGGGCAGAGCCCATTCCTGTGGCAAGAACCCAGGCTCTCTGAGGATCACTGGGCGTTGGTTTGACCCCCAGTTTCCGACCGTGTACTGGAGCGTCCACACGTGTGTGGTGCAGGTCTGCAGAGCAAACATGTAGCCGCCTGAAGTGTACCTCTTTGTCTCCAGACACCGTTCGGTGGTTCTGTTTAGGACGGCTCTTCCCTGGATGGAAGGAGAAGAACTGAAGGTATTGAAGTGCCCTGGTAGAGCATCATCTCCCTGCTGTGCTCAGAGAAAAGCCCAAGGGCTCCCTCAATCCTCTGCGAGTCATCCAGTGGAGAAACGAAGCCGAGTGCTGAGTTAGATCACCCGGTGCTTTCTCTCCTAGTCCCACCGCAAACTAACCCCAGACCCGGGAGTAAAAATGCTGTGCTGGGTTCCTATGTTCTCATCCGTATCTCCTGAGCTGGAAGCATCAGGTCAGCATGGCTGGCAAGACAGGGTGCAGCTTGAAGAGCCGTGGCCCTTCTCCACTCGACCTCCTTTCTACGTCTTCATCCCTGAGCCCGTGAAATCCATCAGAACTCTCCCTCACCCCACCGCCTCCTCAGCAAGGGACTCCAGTGGTGGGACTGGAGTATAAGCTCTGTTCAGGACTCTCAGCCTATTTTCTCCACCTGTTTTCTCCACCTGTTTTCTCTGTTGTGGGAGCTTCACCAAGGTTTACTGCTGGAAACATTAAGGGCGTTAAAGCCAAAGAGTCTGGGTTGGATCTCTGCTCCACTGTGAAGAGAGAGATGTGGGCAAATTACCTATCCTAAGTCTCAATTTCCTCATCTCTAACATGGGTCTAGAGTTGATATCGGGGTTAACGTTGGGGTTAATATTTATTGAGCTCTGTACCTAACATGGAAGATGTGCAGTATATATTAGTTCATCTCCATCTCTCCCCATCCTAACGGGGAACGGGGGAGGGAGGGCATCCTTCTCTGTGCTCCCTTGTGTCACCTGCAACGCCCCCGGCCTCTTTGCTCCTTATCTGCTCACCTTGACACTGATGGTCATGCCATCTGTCCTGTTCCATTCTCCTAACTCTTCCCTCCCCATGCCCCTCTCCACCCCTTTGCAGGAGTCTACCTTAGTATCTGGGTGAAGTGGTCCCCTTTACCCTCAGAGTTCACAGCATCCATGTGGATGTCTGGTGAGAAGCCCGGATCTCACTGCTCCTCCTCGATGACCTCTCCCCACCTCGTGCTTGCTTGACACCAAGCAGGGCTGCAGCTCTACATCCAAATCTCTGCTCCCTCTCTGACCCCACCTCCCTTCCTCTCATCTCTTCCAATCGCCAACGGCCCCCACCAACCCTGCTCCCCCAACCTCACCTGCCCCCATCCCTGGCCACCCTGGACTCCCTCTGTCCACCACCTCCCACCTCCCTGGGTACATCCATCCAGCGTCGGTCATTCAGGGCTGTCCTCCTATTCTTCTGTACTTTTTTTAACATCTTTATTGGAGTATAATTGCTTTACAATGGTGTGTTAGTTCCTGCTTTATAACAAAGTGAATCAGCTATATGTATACATTTATCCCCATATCTGCTCCCTCTTGCGTCTCCCTCCCACCCTCCCTATCCCGCCCCCTCTAGGTGGTCACAAAGCACCGAGCTGATCTCCCTGTGCTATGCGGCTGCTTCCCACTAGCTATCTATTTTACATTTGGTGTGTATATGTGTCAACACTACTCTCTCACTTCGTCCCAGCTTACTCTTCCCCCTCCCCGTGTCCTCAACTCCATTCTCTACATCTGCATCTTTATTCCTGTCCTGCCCCTAGGTTCTTCAGAACCTTTTTTTTTTTTTTTAGATTCCATATATATGTGTTAGCATACGGTATTTGTTTTTCTCTTTCTGACTTACTTCACTCTGTATGACAGACTCTAGGTCCACCCACCTCACTACAAATAACTCAGTTTTGTTTCTTTTTATGACTGAGTAATATTCCACTGTATATACGTGCCACATCTTCTTTATCCATTCATCTGTCGATGGACACTTAGGTTGCTTCCACGTCCTGGCTATTGTAAATAGAGCTGCAATGAACATTGTGGTACATGACTCTTTTGGAATTATGCTCTCCTATTCTTGAACTGCCCGCATCACTCCCACCGCTCCTTTCTCTGGGCCCCATTCCCAGACCACAGATTGCTCCTGGAGAGGGTCCACCAACTGAGCAGGCCTGGCCCCTAAAAAGTGCTTCGAGCAGTCTGGCCTCAGAACTTGGCTTACTCCGTAGGGTTGCTCTTCCAAGCCTCCTTAGCATGCTGTTTCTTTCTGCCCCAGCCCTTGTCCCTCACTTTCACTAAATGCCTTTATTTTTCCCTTTGTCAAGAAGACCTTGCTCCCAGCCAATCTAGCCCCTCCCCAATGCCATGAGCAATCTCGGGGTACTGCTCAGGGGTGGTCTCAAAGGAGCTGCCCTGCCTCTGTCTCTACTATCGGCCCCCTGTGCTTGGAGCCCAGCCATCCTCGATGCCAGAGAAACAAACACCCTTCCTGTCTAACATCCTTCTCTTATTTCTCCCTCTTGGCAGATCCCTTTTCTATGACTTTAAATACATCCAAATGTCCAAATATTCGAGGTGAAAAAATGTTCCTTAACTCTATCATCTTTTTCAACCAGGATTCAGTGTTTTTCTCCCTTTCAGAATCAAACTTCCCAAGCAGTGAGGCAAAAACAGAGGATAAGATCCTGTGTTTGAACCCTGGATATTTACTATGCTCTGTGACCTTGGAATATTATTCGACTTCTCTGTGTTTTAGTTACTTCATAGGTAAAGTAGAGCTAATGGTGATACTTCTCATAAGATTTGAGTAAGGACTAAATTAGGTAATGCTGAATCCAATATCTGGTACGTAACATGTGATCAGTAAATATTGGCAATTACAATTTATTGTGACCTTGCAGATAAAATCAATGGTCTTTTTTTTTTCTATTTTCTCTCCACTTCCATGTGACATGTACTTTGGCAATATTCCTTACCTGTCTTCAGACTCTCCCCCCTGGATTCTCTTACCTGTGTTCATCTGGGTCTTGTACATTTTCGGTTTGGTTTTTATTGCAGGGGCATGGCCTGCCACTGTTGAAATGAGTTTTTGATTCTTTTTCTCTTGTACAAAATGAATATGTGCTCGTTTTCTTAGCTTAAGACAACATTGTCTATCTGGCTGCTATGCCCTGTTTTTGAAACTTAACATAGTATCACGTGCATTTTCCAGTGTCATTCACTTTTTAGAAAACACACTTTTTGAGAATATCATTTGAATGACTATATAATATTCAGTTCAAGGGATGAACAAAAATCTCCCCTACTTTTGGACATTTAATCTTTCCTAATATTTTGCAATAATTATTAACATATTTTCTATATTACTCTTGATCTACATTCTATATTATTCCTTAAATTAAAATATTGTCTTAGAATTAGCGGGCTTCCCTGGTGGTGCAGTGGTTGAGAATCTGCCTGCCAATGCAGGGGACACGGGTTCGAGCCCTGGTCTGGGAAGATCCCACATGCCGCGGAGCAACTGGGCCCGTGAGTCACAGCTACTGAGGCTGCGCGTCTGGAGCCTGTGCTCCGCAACAAGAGAGGCCACGACAGTGAGAGGCCCGCGCACTGCGATGAAGAGCGGCCCCCACTCGCCGCAACTAGAGAAAGCCCGCGCAGAAACGAAGACCCAACACAGCCTAAATAAATAAATAAATAAATGTATTTAAAAAAAGATAAAAGAGAGAGAGAGAATTAGCGCCTTAAAAGGGGGCCTAATCAATTTGGGGGTTCTGGCTAGTGTCAGACCTTTCTGGAGCTGTGCCCTCCAGCACGCGTGAGGGCCATCCCTCAGGGATCTCTTCCTGGCCACTTCTCAAACCCAACTACGAGTGGCTTCCTCCTTCTCACGACCTCTCCCAGAGATCCTCTGCTGTCACGCTATCCAGAAAACTTCTGAACAATGACTGTCACTCAAATTCTCCATTATATCAGCTTTGTCTCTCCTCTCCCCTCCGTGCTCCTCATGTGAGAGTCCAGATACCTCAAACTGGCCTCTCTCCAAACAAGTCCCTTCTCAGTCACTGGCACCATCTCTCCTGTGGTTTTCAGAGGTCAGAACCTCTTTTGGTTGACTCAAAACATTAATCATGGAATTGGAAGACAACAAAGGAATTATCGAGCCTTCCCTCCCTCTCAGTTCTGGGAAACATCTTTGGTAACTTTTTAGTAGAATGAATGTGCGATTTGTGTCTACAAAGAAAACAGAGCACAAAAGGGACCCAAGATTCCAACAAACATCATTTTCACATCTGAAAGAGCTGTGGTCCTAAGAGATAAGATGGGTAGGAAGAGATGAGATGGAATGGAGGGACTTAAACCTGACTTGAAATCAGGAAATGCACCCTAAGCGACACGAGTGTCTCCCTCTTTAACTTTTGGAATTCTTGACATAGTGATCATACAAAGGGACCCAGCCTGGACATCAGAGTGGTGGGCTGAATTCCCCTGCATGTCCCGCAGCTCCAGATCTCACACCAGCCAAGATGTCTATTCTATCAGCAACTTCAACCCGCTAAGAAAGTAAGTGATCTTCCAAAATTCTTTTGGAAAGACAACCTTCAAAATGTTTGGGATGTCATCATTGTTTCTTTAGCATAAGTACTATCTGGAGGTTTAGGATAAAGTTGAGATGTGAAAGGAATCAAACACATAATAATTGCTAAAGACTCTGTGTACATTTACTATTTTTAAGTACTTACAATGTTTAAGAAAAACTGTCTTACAGATTAACCTTTTGATACCAATTTTAAAATGTGTAATTAAATAAGTCTGTGATTGTATGTTGAAATTTACTGGATCGCAAACACTTTTGAAACATTTAACAGAACTTAATAAATCATTCAGCTTAAAGTCAAGATGATTGAAGTTCTTAAAAAAGAAAATTTAATGTATTAAATTTATAAACACAGTCTGTATGTTTAAGGGAGTTTATTAAATTGAAAAACCCCTTTAAAGTTCTCATCACAAGAAAAAACATTGTAACTGTGTGTGATGATGAACATTAACGAGACTTACTGCGGAGCTTATTTCGCAATATACATATAAATCACGTTATCATGCTGTGCACCTGAAATTAATATAATGTTATATGTCCATTATATCTAAATAAAAATAAGTAAATGAATCAAATGCTACAAATAACTTTATACTCATAAATTTGAAGAAGTGGAACAGTTCCTCAGAAACCATAAACCACCAAACTCAATCAAGACGAAATAATCTGAATAGCCCTATATCATTTTTTTTTAATTCAACTCATAATTTAAAAGGTTCTGAAAAAAAAAATCCAGGTCCATATGGTTTCCCTAAAGAATTCTGGTAAAAATTTAAAGAGGGACTAACACCAATGAAAGACGATCTCTTCCAGAAATTGGTCTCTTCTGTAATATTTGTCAACATGACTAATTTTATCAACAGAAAGAAGGAACACTTCCCAACGCACTTTATGAGACCAGTATCAACCTGATACTAAAAACGAAGACAGTAGCAAAACAAAAACAAAAAAACTGCAGACCGTTATCTCTAATGAACGTAGACAAAAAAAAAAACTTCAGCAAAACATTAGCACAATTGTTCACATAGTGCCTATATATCTTTTCCTGGAGACAGTCCATAGCATTCCTCAAGGGGTTATTAGCTTTAAGTGAGCAATTACTGTTAGACTGTCCATGTCTCTTACAATGTGAACCTAAGCTAACACAGCACCAAGATGCTCCGAGATACATTCACAAACAAAGCATTACCCGCCTCTCTCCCTCAGGACATCCCATTCCTGCCAAAGTGGCTTAGGAATGCAGCTCCAACACACAGTTAATTCACATGTAGACGTGGTCAGCCATGTCCCTCACGCCACTGTCATGTGACATCTGCTGGATTCCCTCCACCCTGTTCTCAGTCAATTCATGATGATGTTAAATCAGGGCTTTTACATCAGTGCCTGTCGAATTTCATCCTAGTGTTCCAGACTCTCTGATTATCATTAATAATAAGGCTAATCACGACAGCTAATAGTATTGAACGTTTTCTATGTGCCGGGCACCATGCTAAATACTTTACATATATTATCCCATTTAATCATCTCCACAGGCTCGTAAAGGAGAAACTATCATCTCCACTTTAGAGATGAAGAAACTGAGTCTCAGAGAGGATAAGAAAATAGCTAAAAGTGACTGAACTAGGATTTGAAGGCAAACTCTTAACTGTTAAGTTACAACACATTCCAATATCTTTTCCCCTTGGCCACCACGCCTTAGTCAACAGACTCAGGATTTCATGCCCAGACTAGAAAATTTTCTAGTCTTTTCCCTATACACTGCTACAAAATTAATCTTTCTAAAACACTACTAGATCAAATCGGAACCTCTCAGACTATATTTTAATATATCCATCTTTAAAAAAAAACAACACTTGACTCACCGGTTTAAAATCCCAGTGTATGTGCAGTCTATTTTTGACTGCCTTGGAACATGGCTGTAAAGTAGGTTTCTCCCCTTTGCCAGGGTGTGTCAGGCAGCAGTCATCAATGTCTGTCTCAGCAATCAGTGGTCCCACATAGACTTCCCCAGTTAGGTGGTAGTAGACATTCTGCAAGAGGACAAGGGGACTTGCCATGGAGACTCAGTGGGGATGCCCTTGACATTACAGAGGGCATAAAGACTGCTCTTGGTTCCCTAGACACCCAGTCACCACGGGGGGACCACTGAACTTTCGTGGGTAACAGTGTGACCTCTGCACCCTTCTCTGACCACCCCTCGTCCCCAGCTGATTCTAGAAAGACCAGGCATGAGAGAGGGACACTAGCCTTCTTCCTTCCATACAAAGGCTCCAATAGAATTAATTCCTGCATAGATGAGGGAGCTTATCTTTGAAAACAAAAACAAAAACAACACAACTGAACTTCAGAAGCTGTCATTATAAGTCCCAGCTAAGGGGTTGTTGTCAGGAAACCTTTCAAATTCTCAGTCTCTCACCGCCTTGCTCAGTGAGCTTGGACAAATAGGTTGTTTCTGTATCTCCATTTTTTTCTTTTCTCAAATGGAAATTCAATCTGTCCTGCAGACCTCAAAAAGTTCCTGTGAGGGCCACGTGCAAAGTCGCGTGATAGGCGGAAAAAGTCCCCTGGGTGCCCCCTCCACGTGGTACCAGACCTCTCCTACCCCATGGAGGGACTTCCATTCAGCCTCTCTCTTCTCTAGCCCTCTGTTTCCTTCTCTATGGAAGGAACCACACGTAGCATCACCTGCCCACCTTCCAGGGCATACAAGGGGCAGTGGGTGGATAGAAGGGGCGGTGGGAGGAGGGGAAAAGGAAGAGACTGGAGGTTTTTTTCGATGAAGATATGACCACGGAGAATGAATGTGCCAGAGCACAGCCTTTCTTCCTATCCTCCCTGTACCTGAAATGCAATGACTGCTCACATGAACTTGGAAGTGCTTAGTGACAAGCACGGGTTCAGGCTTCATCCTCACCCATTACCAGGGATGCTGAGCACCTGCTTCCCCATCATCTAACGCCAAGTCCAAATCTGGCAAAGGCTACCAGGGGGTGAGCCACAACAGGCTCACCCTGCCGGGCAGGGAAGATACCTGGGAACTGTACCGATGGAGGTAATACATGATCGGCTGTTGCCTGGAATAGCTCCCTGGTCCAGGCAGACACTTTCATCCAATGGGTTTTTCATCTGAAGGAGCAAAACACAAGGCAACACTGTTGGAAGGAGGCAGAGAAGGAGGGTCCCCAAGCCTCCCCAGGCATTTTGCCCGGTACTCTAAGGATGCCAAAGGGAGTGGGAATTTGGGATCCCAGCAGCTACTTTCTAAGCTGAAGTGAGGCTCTGCTGTGATGCCCACTTCCTGGGAACACGCACCCCCTCAGAGCATCAGACCATATATAAAGGAGGGGCTCCTACACTTGCAGTCAGGTGGGTGAGGCCACACGCCCTGACTGGCTGAGAAACTGTGAGGGTCAGAGCAAGGGCTGTGGTTTGCAAAATAAGGAACCAGAGGCGGAGAGGAGGAATAGATGGGGACCGGGGAGCAAGAGAGGAAGGGAAACTAGAGGGCTCAAGCGTAAGAAGTTGAGGAAGGAGTTGGGGGTAGGCAGGGAATCGGGGAGGATGGGTTTTGGAAACCCTTGCCCAGGCAGTCATGAGATGATTCAGGTCTCGTGGTCTTTTATATCCAAACATTTAAAATCTGAAATGCAATTTCATGAAACCTGCTCTTCCATAGCCCGCAGTGCTGTGGACTGGCTTCAGGACTGGATAAACATTTTTCAGATACCAGTCAAAAGTTTTGCATTTCAGTTTCTTCTGAAATGCCATTCTGGGAGAAACGTCTCCAAAATCGATTCCAGAGCTCTGCAAATAAAACATGGAACATGTCTGTACCTTGCAACACCCTTGACTCCACCAAAGGGTATGGATAACGCATGAGGGAACTGAGTGTTTCCCTAATTCCCTGTAAGATATCCTTAATCATTTATAGTTTTCCAGGGAAAGTGGAAGAAGCTTGACCCCTAGGAATATCTGCTAGTTGCAAAGGCACTTGCAAGGCCTGCGTAGCGGGGTTTACGTCTCATCGTTAGCAAGCTGATGCCGACTGCTCCTGTTGGAGATAATATTCACATCAACCAGACACAAAATATTCCTCATGATGTCCAGAAAAGGCCAAGATTTGGAGATTCTCTAGAAGTGGTATCTGTGGCCAATCAAAGTGGAAGAATGCTTCAGCCCAGAGCCACAGCTCGGGAACAGAGACGGCACATCATGCCGGCCTCGAGGACTAGGGCAAATGATGTGACCTTAGCCAAGAAAGTCATCTTCGTTCACGTGCATCCAACAGGATTCCGATGTCTGCTCCCACCATCCCACACCCCAACCGCCATGTTTATGTCCTCTTTAAACAGTGGATCCATGCCCAACCCTGCCCCACAAGGAATCCCCCAGTATAGATGACGGATGAAGGACGTGGAATCTAGAAGTTTCCTTGGTTTGAATCCTATCTCTGCTCTTACGACCTTATTACCTTAAGCAACTTCTTTTCCACTCTGTGCTTCAGTTTCTTCATCTGAAAACTTAAAATAATAAAAATAAGCCTTAGGCCAGAGGTACGTTGTGATGCGTCATGAGTGCCTGGAACTTAGTCCTGGGACACAAATGCTAACGTCACTATTCTCACCCTATCGGGACTTGACTTAAATTCTTTAGGGCTGGGATGGTACTTCTGCTTGATCCCTTCCCATCTCCCGCCGTGACCACCACCTCTTCCTTCTTCATCCATCTCTGCTTCTGTTCAAGTCCGGGACGAACCTGGAGAGGTATGTTCCAGGCCATGTAGACCATGTCTTTGTACTCATCCATCCAGCTTTCAGCCACTCTCAGGGCATTATGCTTCAAGAGAATACTCAGGTCCAAGGAGTAGGGCTTGTGGTGTCTCTCCAGGTGGGCAACCCGGGAACAGGGCAAGACCTTGATTCTCCCACTGCATTGCCACACCTGCAAGAGAAGAAAAAAGCAAAATCGCCTGGGCAGGCTGGACCCATGGCTGGAAAGTGCACAGCCTGTTGACTCAGAGACAACACTCTGGAACCACTTTTTTTAAATTTCTTTTTTGCGGTACGCGGGCCTCTCACTGTTGTGGCCTCTCTCATTGCGGAGCACAGGCTCCGGACGCGCAGGCTCAGCGGCCATGGCTCACGGGCCCAGCCGCTCCACGGCATGTGGGATCTTCCCGTACCGGGGCACGAACCCGCGTCCCCTGCATCGGCAGGCGGACTCTCAACCACTGCGCCACCAGGGAAGCCCTGGAACCACTTTTTAAAGAGTGTACATTCAGTCCTCCTACTCCCATCTCAACGCACCCCCAAACTATTCATATAAAACAATCTTCCTCAGACGTCTACCAAACTGCTTCTCTCCTGTCGCTCAGACAGCGCCAGAAATCCTACCTCCTTCAGGAAGTCTTCCTGAAGGGACCAGAGGAGGACCCCTGCTCCTTTATCCCCAGGAAAAATGCAGAAGTCCTGAGGTACGCCATGGCCTGGGCCAGTCTCGCTGGACTTAGCTTCCCATGACTGCTCTCTGCCCTGGTGCTAGATGTAAGGCAATGTGGTGGACAGACTCTCAGGGGCCCCCATGAGGCCTGACTCCCGGCATTCACAAGTCTCCCTAATCCCCTCCCCTGAGGGTGGGCTTGAAACCTCCTTCTAACCAACAGGCTATGACAAAGAGGACAGCATGTGCACGACAACGTGTGTGTCATTACGTTACATAAGCGGGTAGTGTCCATCTTGCTGGGAGATGCACCGTCTTGCTGGCTTTGAAGAATCAAGCCACCAAAGGGAGAGGTCACATGGCAGGACACTGAGGGCAGCTCCCAACCGAGAGCCAGAAAAAGCTGAGTGCTTCCTCAGTCTGGAAGACTTGACGGAACTGAGCGCTGTTAGCAAACACGCGAGCTTGGAGCAGACGTAACCCCGGCCGACCCCAGATGAGAACCCAGCCCTGGCCAGCACCCTGACTGCAGCCTTACAGCAGACCCGGCTGAGCCAGGCAGGGGCTCCCAACCCACAGGAGCTGTGAGGTGATAGCTGGGTGCTGCTCTGAGCCACGAAGTTTGTGATGATTTTATCACACGGCGATTGGTAACTAATCCAGGTAATTCTTGACCAAGAGATACCATGACGTATGATCTGATTATAAATGTTTGTCATCCTGATGGACGCCTGGCAGCCCACGCATTCTAATGTGTGGCTTAAAATGTATTCTTTATGCCAGTAGATGATTGAACTGTCTAGTGATATTAGATCGACACGATGGCTCCTGTGTGTTCTGTTCATGGCTGTCCAAGTGAGTTGCGTTTTCTGGGAGCTATTAGCCCATCCAGCAGTGGTTAGCAAGCTACCACACTCATGTCTGTGGGACCCCCAGAGCAACTCAGGTCCTGCTGGTTCAGTTAACACCCAGGGTTGGGGGGGGATGGGCAGTCCCCTTATCTGACTTTCAAATTTTTTTCACCCCTTCCTCTACTTCTGAACCCACAGCTTCCCCTCCCTCACCATCTCTACGATCCAGAATAGCAAAGTGAGAAACAGCCAGGCTTTGAAACCCAAATGTCTGTATCCAATCCATCCCTGCACCCCCGGCAGCGAGGGGGGGAAGCCCGCCCCCTCCCTGAGCCTCAAGGGGCTTAGCCACAAAAGGGCTGCCAGGGGGACTAAATGGTACCATCTTCTAAGACGATAAACTCGAAGCACATCTTTTCTTCGTCCTTCTCCTCCATTTCACCTCATTGGTTCCCAGCATCATGTAGAGGTTCCATCTAGCTTGTTTTCAGACTTTATTTTCTGTAGCTAAACATTGAAAAATCCCAATACAACTTTCCTTCCATTTTCCTAAAAGAGTTTTCCAATCCACAGGCATTTAAGGGAGAAAAATGAACAGTGGGCACAAGAAACCTTAAATCCAAGTGAAAAGATAGAAGTCAGAATTGTCATTGATGAAGCAATTTTAACTCTTATCCTGAAACAATAGGTTTCAGATTTTTCTCTCTCAATTTATTCCCACTTGCCAATTGCCCCCTCCTCATTCTCTCTGTCTGTCTGTCTGTCTGTCTGTCTCTCGCTCTCAAACACACAGAGACATGAAGCTTCTGCTTATAGTTACAATGGCTTACTTTGTATCACAAACTATCCTGATGTTTCAGGAATTTAACCCTCACCATGTAAGTATTATGATTACCCCCATTAAAGTAATGTGCCCACGTTTACCAGCTAAGAAATGACAGAGCCTGATTCTGATCTCAGACAGTGTCAAGCTCTGGTGCCAGGAATACACAGGGTGCTGGACCAGTGCTGAGGGCATCAGACTGACACTCCATCTCTAATTATACGCATTCATGCGCACCACCACTGCGTGGCCTCTAGATGTCAGAATAAAACACCCCGTGCAGCTCTGATGTTCTCCAAGGTCTGCTACTGTTAGGAGAGATATATGTCCTAACAAGTGCTTAGAGGTTTGAAAAGGCAAATGGCCACACACACAAACAAAGGAAACTGGATATGGGTAAACCGTTTTATCAAGAAAAGGAAAAGAATGACCCTTCCCTGACACTCCCTCTATTTCCAGCGAAATCTGTTTTTCTGAATCACAAAATATTGAAAGAAATAGGATTTCTTGCGGAAGATGAAATGAGATGCAGAAGGGAGAGCAGAGAAAAGCGTGATGAACTCAGAAATGGTAAGAAGGGCTTTGGGTCCTAAGTTGGAGAATTGAGGTTCCAGGCAAATTCACGGGATGATCTGGTGGGTAGGAAAACCCAGCCACAAGGAACTTGGGTCATCCTCGGGACTTTGCTAAGTACCATGCATAAAATAATGATTTCTGCGTTTATGTTTTTTGTGCTAGAGGCCAATTGTACTCCCAATGTCTACTCCCCGCCCCCTATATCTGCCACTGCCACCACCCTTTCTCCATGTTCTCAGACCTTCCGTCATTTTTGACACAATGCTCTCCTTCACCACTAAAGCGAGGTGGCCAACTGTCCAGAGATGTGTGCTTAACACATTTTTTAAGTGTCAGAGTTTATATTTATTAAATCCTTTACCGTATGCTAGGCACTGACCTACTCTTCTTTTTTTTAACATCCTCATCAAGATATATTTCACATACAATAAAATTCACCCATTTAAAAGTGTATGGGGGAGGGATAAATCGGAAGATTGGGACTGACACACACACACTACTATATATAAAATAGATAACTAATGAGGACCTGCTGTATAGCACAGGGAACTCTACTCAATACTCTATAAAGACCTATATGGGAAAATAACCTAAAAAAGAGTGGATCTATGCATATGTATAACTGATTCACTGTGCTGGACACCTGAAACTAACACAGCATTGTAAATCAACTATACCCCAGTAAAAAAATTTTTTTAAACTCTCCAGAGGGAAAAAATAAAATTAAAAAAATGTACAATTCATTGTTTTTAATATTCACAGAGTGGAGCAACCATCATCACTATCTAATTTTAGAACACTTTCATCACACTAAAAAGAAAGTCCATACCTATTAGCAGTCACTCTATTTCTCCCCAACCCCATCCCTCCTCAGCCACAGGCCATTGTTAATCTACTTTCTATCTCTATAGAATTGCCTATTCTGGACTTTTCATTTAAATGGAAACATACGATATGTGGTCTTTTGTGTTCACCTAGCTTAATGTTCTCAAAGTTCATCAATGTAGCATATATCAGTACTTCATTTCTTTCTGTTGTCAAATAATATTCCATCACGTGGGTATGCCACACGTTTATCCATTCATCCATTGTTGGGCATTTGGGATGTTTCTCCTTTGGGTCTGTTATTAATGCCACTATGAAAATTCTTGAACAAGCTTTTGTGTTGGCATATTCATTGTACTAACATACACACCTAAGAGCGAAATTGCTAAGTCATGTGGTAACCCTATATTTAACAATTTGATGAACTGCTGTACTGTTTTCCAAAGTGGCCACACCACTTCACATTACCACCAGTAATAAATGTTGGTTTCAATTTCTCCACATCCTGGACAATATTTGTCATTACCTTATTGTGATGATAGCCTTCCCAGTAGGTGTGAAGTATTATCTCACCATGGTTTTAATTTCCACTTCCCTAATAACTAATGATGTGACCATCTTTCCCTGTGCTTGTTGGCTATTGGTATATCTTCTCTGGAGCAATATCTAAGGACTTTATTCATTTTTAATTTGCTTATTTGTCTTTTTATTATTAATTTGTAAGAGTTACTTATATATTCTAGATTCAAGTACCTTATCGGATATATGGTTTGCAAACGTTTTATCCCACTCAGAGATCTGTCTTTTCACTTTCTGGATATTATCTGCAGCAAGAAAAAATTTTCAGTTTTGAAAATTTTCAATCATCTCTTTTATCACTTAGACTTTTGGTGTCATATCTCAAAATCATTGCCTAACAACACCTGATCTTCAAGATTTACTCATGTTTTCTTCTCAGAGTTTTATCATTTTATCTCTTACATCTATGACCATTTTGAGTTAATATTTACGTCTGATGTGATTTAAGCACCCACTTCATCTTTTTGCATGTAGATGCCCAATTGTCCCAACACCATTCTTTCCGCCATTAAATTGTCTTGGCACTTGTAAAGAAGGAAACTTCTTGGGTGTCTCTTTCTCTCTACTTACAGCACGATTCACAATGAAAACTTCAGTGACCAGAAGTGTACGTGTGGGTTTCTGGGGCTCCCTACTGTGTGTCTCCTGTGTTACATTATTATCACACAGAACACTTCATTTTTGATTCTTCTGGTCACCAAAGGCGTGGGAGTTTTTTTCCCACACCAAGCAATTCTCTGTGATACGAGCTGGGTGTCCTACAATTTCATTCAATTCTGACAGTATCTACCTGGTGATAATCAGATTCCACACAGCAAGGGCCCAGTCCGACAAGACTGCTCCGCACTTCAGATGCCAACCGCAAAGAACAGAATAAAGGATACAGTTCAACAGTCAGACGAAGGCATAAATAGAGAAGATCTGGGAGGGTCCTGACCACAGGAGTTTCTGTCCCCACAGAGCTGGGGTACATCACCCTCCCAGTGTGGATGTGCTCCCCAGCTTGGAAGCTCCCTGAATCCCACGCTACTGAGATTTTTACGGAGGCTTCCTCATACCAGCATGATGAAATATTAATTCGATTGTTCAACCCTCTCCCCTTTCTGGAAGATGGAAGGTGAGGCTGAAAATTCCAAGCTTCTAAGCATGACTTGGTCTTTCTGGTGACCAGCCCCCATACAGGAGCTCACCCAGAGTCACCTCCATGGAACAAAAGATGTTCCTAGTGTTCTTATCACTTAGGAATTTGCAATGGTTTCACGAGCTCTGTGCCAGGAACTGGGAACAGAGACCAATATATATTTCTATTATCTTACAATAGTATTATTATGAGGGTCAAATGCAATAATGTATATAAAATGCTCAGAATGGAAGCAGTTCTCAGCAAATGTGAGCTGCTATTGCTACCGCCTTGGTGGTTATAGCTGTTCTCGTTGTTATAATTATTGCTTGAACGATAACACCATTCACGTGAGAGGAGAAGAAGAAATGGGTACATTTAAGTTTGGCCACATTGAGTCTGAACCATCTGGATTGGAGACATGTGAATTTGGGGGTCATCACCGTGTACATGGTGGTTGACTTCATAAGAGCTGGATAAAATCACTCAAGTTACGTGCAGATAGAAGCCTTCGGCTAAAGCCTGGGGATCATCAATATTTAAAGCAGAGGAGCCTGAGAGATGAACTTTAAATTCTTTCAAGCTCAGTGGCCATTCTTAACGTCTAATGTGTTCTCAAGAGATTAAACTGTACCCTTTCTTAATCGGTTACAAATATCTGTGTAATTTCAGAGGATTCATTCATCTGACAAGGAATAGGGTTGATAACAGTGGCTAAGAAAAAGCTGATTTGTGGATTGTGACCATGTGTTGGAGGGAAAAAGGAAATAAATATTTTGTAAGCACCTTCTATGGGCCAGCCAGTGTTAGGCACTATCATAACCATCCTTTGATGCAAGGATTATTAGCCCATTTCACAGATAAGGAAACTGAGAATCAGAAGGTTAAGTGATATCTACTCTGGATCAGGTTGTATTTGTGTCAGTGTTTTAATCACACTTTTTTTATGCTATAGTTTTGGGGGTTAGTACGGATAATCTGCAGAGTTTTTCTTTTGCACAGATATCTATTTCCTAACGTCCTTCCTGACCTCCTGGACTGGTTGCCTATATATTTATCATTATGCTAAAGTCTATATATGATGCAGAAACAAGGGTTCCATGACAATAGTTTTTCACTTCAGCTGCTCAGCCAGGAGTGAGAATATCACATAGTAAGACTCCCAAAAAAACCATAAGGTAAGCAAAATTGCTGAGTAAGAAGCCCACTTTAAAGGTGGTCTTTCCCACCAATAATCAAGAGGCTTAGACAAATCTTTTTCACCATAGCAACAGAGGAAAGAGAATCTTGCTGCAGAATTAGCATCATAAAACCTAATACATTTGTACATAATTAGGAAGAGACAATGGTGTAGTCAATAAAATTGATAAACATTTAACTTGGAGAAATGGCAGAGCAACAGAATTCTTTGCAATTATTCACCAGCCCTGAGTATCTATAAAAGAGCAGAATTGGCCCAAGGGAAAAAAATTAGCCTGGAAAATAGACCAATACAGATTGCAGAACAAAACAGCAAAAGAAGAGGGGAACTGGAATCACGACCAAAACATGAGTTTTGGGTTTGTTTTTTTTACCACACCTGATTGTGAGTTGCATCAGTGACCTGGTAGGGAAGTCTTGGTCATTACCATCAGAACTAGAGTAGACGCAATTTTTAGGCAGCCCACACTTGTCTATGCGATTCACTTTCATAAGCCTTTAAATTCAATTCTTCAAATGTTATCTGATAGATGATGATTTGAAGCACTACGTTACTTACCAGCTGCCACCTGCCAGCAACCGCTCAGTTTCTGTTTCATTTAGGCATTCCAGTGAGACTTTAAATAATTCAAGGTGAAACTATCCATTTGAAAAAAAAATTGGAAGAAGCACTTAAAAAAGATATTCTGGAATTTCAGGCAAATGAAGGTTAATTTGATGAGTTCAAAAAGGGGTATCTCTACCTTACGTCAAACTTACTGAAGAATCAGCTGAAAATAGATGGAAAAGCACCATAATTTCTTTTTTTTTTTTTTTGGCTTTCTGGAATCAACGTCTGCTTCCAGCTGTGATGGAGTAATTGGAATCAGAGTTTCCCTCCTGCCAAGACTATAAAACTGAACAAAGTATATGAGACACCTGTTTTCAGGCAATAGGCAGCAAATAACTGTGATCCCTGAGAGAGGGAAGCATGAGTTGAGTCCTACATTTACCCCATCCCTTGATCTGGGGACAATTTTGCAACTATGGCACAAGATGGTCAGCCCCAGGCAGAGAGTGATAGTCTCCTGAGCTGAGGAGTCAGAGAGCTAAATTTGGGAGCTGCTAAAGCATCTGTAAATTTCAGTGCAGGGTACCAAAATTAAAGGAGCTACCTAGAAGGAGGATGATTTCCGAGGATTCCCTCCAGATTCCCAGACATGGGATAGACTTAATGAGCCCAGGAAGAAACTCCACAAGGTCTAGCCTAGCACAACTGCTACAGGGTTAAGACATAACAAAGATGCTAGAAGTCACACAGTCTTAGCAGATACAGGAATTCTGGCTGAGTCACAATGGAGACATCTTAGTGAACACCCTGGGTATCCTGCTAAAACAATAGAAAGACCACTGCTTACGTGTAAGAACCATGCCCTAGGGTAAGGGCCACTCTAAACCCACTCTAACAAAGCCCAAAAGCAAGTCTCAACAACATCAAAATAAACTTCCAGTATATTAACAGTCGGAACAAAATTCAACATTCTTTAAAGGAAAACAATATAAACCAGATGCTTTACAAGGATTCATTCACAATGTCAAGGATATTATCATGAATTACTGGACATGTGAAGAAGCAGAAAAATGTGACCCATTAAAACACAAGTCAATAGAAACCCACCAGAAGATGACTCAGATGTAGTCATTCAAACACTAGGACTTTAAAATGGCTATTATAAAAATGTCCAAGAATTTAAAGAAAGAGATGGACATAATGAATGTAGAGATGGTGAAATCTCAAGGAAAAACTAGAAACTCTAAAAAAGAACCAAATGGGAAACCTAGAATTGAAATTTATAGTATCTGAAATTAAAGATTTACTGGGTAGAATTAATAGCAAATTGGCAACTTCAGACAAAAAGGTCATAAATTTCCAGACATATCAATAGAAATTATCCAATGTGAAGAAAAAAGAGAAAAAAATGATTTTTAAAAACCATTTTCTTGAGCTGCAATCTCTTCTTCCCTTATTCATTTCCTTTCATGCATCTCTTTCAATTCTCTCTCTTTCCTTTTAATTTCCAGCTCAGCAATGTGTTTTATGGTCTGTTTGTATACTGCTTCTTTGAACAGCTTGAGATCATCCTCCTCCACATTTGTAGGTTTTCCTTCCTTCTTTAATTGCCCTTTTTAATCTTTCACAGTGTGTTCCAGGTATTATTTCCCTGCCTGAATTACATCCAGGACCCTCGTCTTTTGTTCCTGGTCCAGTAGCAACTTGTAAACATTGTCCACAGCTTCAAAAGGGTTTTGTGCTCCATCAGCATCACCCTCTTTTTTCTCAGGATGCTCCAATATGAATAACTGCTGAAACTACTTTCTTATTTCTTCATCTGTCACTTCAGGATCTATCTGAAGAACATCAGGGTTCAAGTTGAAGTAGGAGGAACCAGGACAGGTCAATCTTTCAATCTCATTTTTGGACTTTAGAACGGAATCTCTCTTCTTTATTTGTTTCACCTCACAGTAGAAGGTCATAAATGCTTCCTCTGTGCTGCCCCCTCCACCCCAAGCCTGCTCACTCCTACAGCCACCATTTCCCCAACTTGTTCACCACGTGACTCTTCCTCTTCTTTTCTATTATGTGCATTTAATGCTATACATTTCCCTCTTAGCACTGCTTTCACTGTATCTCATAAATTTTGATGAATTCTATTTTCAATTCAATTTAGTTCAAAGCATTTTAAAATTTCTCTTGAGATTTCTTCTTTGACCCTTGTGTTATTTGGAACTATGTTGTTTAATCTCCATGTATTTAGGGATTTTCCAGCTATCTTTTTATTTTAATTCCACTGTGATCTAAGAGTATGCATTGTAAGATTTCTAGTCTTTTAAATTTGTGAAGGTGAGTTTAATGTCCCAGAATGTGGTCTACCTGGTGAATGTCCTACACAAGCTTGAAAAGAATGTGTATTCTGCTGTTGTTAGATGAAGTATCCTATAGATGTCAATTATATCCAGTTGATTGATGGTGTTTTTGAGTTCAACTATGTATTGACTGATTGTCTGGCTGGTAGATCTGTTCAGTATATGCAGAGGGGCACCAAAGTCTGCAAGTGTAATAGTGCATTAATCTATTTGTCCTTGCAGTTCTATCAGTTTTTGCCTCATGTGGTTTGACACTCTGTTGTCAGTTGCATACACATTAAGCATTGTTATATCTTCTTGGAGAGAAGAGACCTGGTGTGGTTATGTTAATACCAGACAAGGAAGACTTCCAAACAAGGAGTATTGTCAGAGATTAAGTAGAAATTTTATAACAACAAAAGGGTCAATCAGTCAGGAAGGCATAACTATCTTACATGTATGTGAACCTTAGAGCTTCAAAATACATGAAGCAAAAACTGTCATAACTAAAGATAAATAGGCAAATCTACAATCCTGGAGAGAATAAGTGATAAAACTATTGGACCAAAAAGTTAGTACATGCGTTAGTTTTCTCTTGCTGCATAAAAAATTTTCACAAAGAGGTGGCTTAAAACAACATAGTTTTGTAGGTCACAAGCCAGGGTGGTCTTAAATGGGTTCTCTCCCAAGTGTCTCACAAGGCCAAAATCAAGGTGTCAGCCACTCTGGGCTCTGTAGCCTCTGGGAAAAGTCACTTCTAGGGTCGTTCAGATTGTTGGCATAATTCAGTTACTTGAAGCTGTAGGACTGAGGTCCCTGTTTCTTTGCTGGCTGTTAATCAAGGCCACTCTCAGCAACTAGAAGCTACCTGCTTCCCTTGCCACCTGGGCCCCTCCATCATCAAAGCCAGCACCTCCTCCTCACACTTGAAATCTCTCTGACTTCCTCTTCCGCTATTAGCCAGGGAAAACTGTCTGATTCTAAAGAGTTCATGTAAATGGAGCACATCCACTGGGATAGCCTCCCTAATTTTTTTTTTTTTTTGTGGTACCCGGGCCTCTCACTGCCACAGCCTCTCCCGTTGCAGAGCACAGGCTCCGGACGTGCAGGCTCAGCGGCCATGGCTCATGGGCCCAGCCGCTCTGCAGCATGTGGGATCCTCCCGGACCAGGGCATGAACCTGTGTCCCCTACATCGGCAGGCAGACTCTCAACCACTGTGCCACCAGGGAAGCCCAGCCTCCCTAATCTTGAGGTCAACTGATAAGTCATTTTAAACGTGTAGGGGAAGAAAAATACCTTTCCCCTAGCCTTCTAAGTTCTGGGGTTACTATAATAAAATACAGATTAAGAAGAGAAAAACAAACTAAAGTTTATTACATGTATAGCTCTTGGGAGAGATAACCAGAGAAATGAGAAATCCTCAAGGAATGGGCTTAGAATTCAGGCTTAAATATCATGATCTTCAGCTAAAAACAGAGAAAGAAGGATGTGGTGGAGGCCAGTTATGGGAGTGATCAGGAAAAGTAAGGTAAATAAAAGTAAGACTAGTTATGCAGACTTAAGCTGGTACCTCATCCATTGATAAGAGTCTCTTGTGATTTATAGTCATCCTTCTCTTCCAGGTACAGAGAAGGAGAAACTCTTACAAACGGAGATTTCCTTTGTACGTGTAAACTCCTCCTGTAAAAGGGTAACTTCTACTTTAGTTTCAGAGCTTCTCCTGTGTCTTCTGTTTCTCAAAATAATCAGTTCAAAATAATCCTTAGGACAAGGAGGCGTATTCTGGGGCGCCATATTTTGGTCTCTTCTACAATTGCATCTATAAAAGCCTCTTTGTCACGTAACGTAATTTAATCATGGGAGTAACACCAGGGAGTGGAGGTCATAGGGCCCCTCTACGCGTCTTTCTTCCTATCCCGGTAATCATGATATGGCAGATCTGAATAACACAATCAACATGACCCAATTGGCATTTATAGAACACTCGCTCCTAAAGTTAATTATAAGATCTAGCTATTCCACTTCTAGGTACCACCCAAGAAAAATGAAACCTTCTGTCTATAAAAAGATTTTTATATGAATATTCACGATATTGTATAATTAACAAAATAAAAGATTTTAATGATGCCATTAAAGCATATGCCTCCTCGTAATAAAAATAAAGGCAATTAGAAACTCCAGGAAATTTCTCTTTTTCTGAAGTCTCTGGAGAAACATGAGAGAGCCAGAGAAGCTGTTAAATAAATGTTTGGAAGGATGCCCTGGTGCTCTCTTTCTTTTCTTCCTTCTTTGGACGGTCTTAGCTACAGACTTCCGTCTAGCGGTAGCCAGACGGGTATCGCATTTCGTCCAAAGTCGGGATGGTGCACATCTTCAAGGCAGAAAAGAAGTGGTGAGAGAAGCATCCACAGGTGATGGGCAGATTCCACATGTGTGGTGGTGATGCCACTGGTGGTGGCGTGCGTGTGCGTGTGCTTCTGTGTGATGGGAGGAATGGACTTTGTTATTGGAACCGAGCAGGACCCTGCAGGGCCCTCCCCGGTGCCAAAGTCACTCCATGTCCCATTTCTTGTTTGTATAAAAAGGCTTTGGTCTCCTAGGCCTTCCTTGAGTTCCCAAGAGCAGATTCAAGCAGTTACTAATTAAGGAAGTGAGGCAATGCAGGAACAAAGGAAAAGCAGTTAAGCAAGAAAAGTAATGAGAGCTTAAGCAATAGTTCAGTGATAAAACAGAGTCCTAGTTCCCCTCAAGGGATGTACGTAACCATCTGACACAGATCTTTGAGTTGTTCTGCAAAAACTGAGACCACCACCCAGGTGGAAGATGGTGACCACATGCTGACCACAAGCACATAGACCCCAGACTAGTTGGAACCAGAAGTTTAATGATTAAGATTCTCAAAACACCACCAAAAACAACCAATCAGAAGAGAGACCACAAGCTGCAACCCTCACCCAAAACGTTGCCTTTAAAAACCCTTTGCTGAAAACCATCAGGGAGTTTGCGTCTTTTGAGCATGCGTTGCCTCTTTTCCTTGCTCGGCCCTGCAATAAACGCTGTACTTTCCTTCACCACAACCTAGTGTCAGTAGATTGGCTTTGCTGCACGTTGATCGAGGAGACCCAAAGCCAGGTTCGGTAACACTATTTCCCCTATGGGTGGGAGGCAGCCTGGGCTATGGGATGCTTCTGGGACAGCTGTAACTACTGCTGTGATTTCTCTTAGCCATGTTTAATGTTGCCACAATGGGATTATTATTGGTGGGGGGAACGGGCAAGGGGAGGGAGGGACATGTTTGCAAAATCTTAATTAGGGATTTTGCCATATATCTAGCTCTTTAGGAATAGGGTCCCCTGCACCCCTCTGGAGCTACAACCTATAAATTGTCTCACCCCTTATGTGCCTAAGTAGGAGAAAATAGACACATAATTTTAATCGTGTGCCTGTGTGCCTATGATTGGTATCTCAGCTCGATTCTAAATCTAGCTGATTCATTCTGCAAGTGACAGCAGGGCTTTCAAACTGGTAGCGTAGCTCTTGGAAAAGCTCTGTGCTTCAGGGCTGAAGTGGGTCCTGGGAAAGAACTGAATTCTCCTCTCCTGTGTCCCTTCTCTCACTGCCCACAGCTGGAGATAAAGCCTTCCTGGTCCACTCTTCCCTAGTCCGGGCAGTTTGCAATCAGCACGCTTCCCTCCTAGTTCTTTGGGCTAGTTCTACCTTTCCAGGGAGCATAGCTTTTTTACCCTATTGCTCTGACGGGTTTTTCCAACTACCTCTGAGAAGACTAGGGACCCCATACAGATGCATTCGCGGCTGATTGTAAGGCTAGAAGGTGGACAACAGGCTAGCAGAGCCCCAGACCCTCTATCCCCCTCACCGCTTCCTGCCCCCATGGAGTATCTTGCTTTTATCTGTTTCATATATAAGCTGTCACAGAAGGGAGATATCTATTGAAGAAAGTATTAGGCGGTTCTCCCCCCAAAATATTGAAACCAATAATATTCTAATGTTTGAAGACGGTCTTCCTAGAATACTTGTGAAGAAAACCATACTTCCAGAAGCTTCTGCTTATCTCCAACCATATGTGTTTCTTTCCTTATTCAAAGAATTTTTACTTACTCTTGGGCATAAATACTTGATGCTTATCTGAGGACCAACTTTTGATTAGAGCTTTGTCATAGAAAGTACACGAATGTATATACATACCAGCAAAAAATTGTTTCCAGTTTCAACCGAATGATGAACCCTGTCCCCGTACTCCAGGCTTGTCCTTCCGTTTTCAGTTTACCTGGTCCATGCTGGCATCAGCGTTTAAATACCGTCATGTTCTGGCAATGCTCTTTAAAATAGCTGTGACAGCTTTTTACAATTTAATTTTGTTGCTATTATTGTATTTATTAGTTTTATTATTATATAAGTCAAACATTACAGAAAGCTTATAAAATAAAGAGAAGCAAAATCAAACAAATACTTAAAACGCCTGTAATCCCAACACCTGGGGAGAAGCAGAGATGACATTTTGATTACCTCCTTCCAGTCCCTTTTAAAAACATTTTTAACAATAAAAATGGGATCATGTGAAGTTTTAACTTGCTTTTTTTTTTTATTTAGTGATATAGTTGAGTATTTTTCCATTTAGTACTCTTCAAAAACCTTATTCCGAATAGCAGGATGGAATTTTATCAGTCATTCATCCAAGCCTTGCTGGTTGGTAGTTACTTCCAATTTTCTACAACTATGAACAATGCAACAATAAACGTCTTTGAAGCAAAATTTAATTCTTTGCCTACATTCAAGATTACTTCCCTAAGGTAAATCCCTTGCAGTGTTATTTTCGTACATATTCCCAAAGTGCTCTTCATTTCATTTTATATACCACCGCCTCTCACCCTCCCAGCAGTACGGAGGATTACCATATCACTGATCTGTGCAGATTCTGTATAATAATAATAATAATTATTATTTACTAACATGATAGGCAGGAAATAGCTTATTGCCATTTACACCTGTATTTCTTTGGTTACTAATTATACTGCCCTTTTTCATAGGCTTATTAGTCAAATATCTTTCTGCTTTTTGGATATTTCCACTTGGACGTTCCCCAGGCACCTCCAGTTGATACACCCAAAAGTTAACTCAGGGCTTCCCTGGTGGCGCAGTGGTTGAGAGTCCGCCTGCCGATGCAGGGGACACGGGTTCGTGCCCCGGTCCGGGAAGATCCCACATGCCGCGGAGCAGCTGGGCCCGTGAGCCATGGCTGCTGAGCCTGCGCATCCGGAGCCTGTGCTCCGCAGCGGGAGGGGCCACAGCGGTGAGAGGCCCACGTACCACAAAATAAAATAAAATAAAATAAAATAAAATAAAAATAAAGAGCTTTCACATATTTACAAAAAAAAGGCTGAAAAATTTTCAGCTTTCCTTGAAAAGCTGAAGATCTGGTATCATTGACCGACTTCCGCATCCGGAAATACTCTTCTGGAGGGAGCTGGCGAGGAGCTGGGAGCTGCCCATATTCCCCACAGTCCTTTTGTCCTTTTAGTAAAGGATAATTGTGAAGCAAGGGTAACAGTCATGACTCCCCGGCAGATATAAAAATGAACACATTAAAGATTGTGTTTAATTCATTCGTGACGAGAATGGTGAGGTGTTACAACCAGTACAAAGGAGAATCCAAAGCTCAGGAATCTTGAAAAGAAAAAAACAAAAACAAAGCTCAGGAATCTTGAAATAAACATGCCATTGGAGGCAACACTGGGGGAGACAGGTCAGCTGAAACTCCATGGCAGAACTTACATGTATATAGACAAGAATTATTTTGCATTGATAAATAGAATATTGCCTGTCATTTCAGTAAACAACGATGTCATAATCATCAGTGATTGCAGCCCTCCAACAGTGAGCTGGTGAGCCCTGAGGGAACTCAGGAAGGAAACAGAGCATACCTGCCATCTAGCAGCCCTCAGACTGCAGCCACTCCCCACGGTGAGCCCCGAGGAAACTCAGGATGTGAAAACACAGGATACTGGCCCCAGATGGCTGAGATGCATATCAAAGGAATGATCTCAGTGAGCTCAGACTCTTGCATCTTCCCATACATAGAAAAGCGCTAAATTCCTTAACTTGAAATATCTAGTTTTCTTTCATTAACAGTAACCTTTTGTTCCTACGACTTGCCCTTTGTTGCAGAACTCCCCTATATCCTCGCTCTCCCCTGCCTTCTTGGAGCAGTTTTCTCAGGGTTACTTGAGATGCTGCCTCCTGGGCTTGAAGCCCGAAAAATTCCCACCAAATAAAACATAACTCCCAACTTTTAGGTTGTTGAGTATATTTTCTTAGTCAACAGCATTGTTATTGGTTATCTACAGCTTACGGAGTTGTAAAGCATCTCCCTAGAATCAAAATCAGCTAACCTGGACCTCATCCAGTCTAGACTCCAGGCAATGCAGTTTTCCACAGAAGCACAAATTTTCCCCTATGCTTCTGTTTCCCATTGTCCTATTTACGGACTGCCTGGACTCAGAAGCGTTTGTCCACCCGGATCCTACAGAGCTGTCATTTCTCTCGTTTTTACTCAGTTCCTTCAATTATAAAATGTACAGATTGGCATAGATAATCTCTAAATTACCTTACAGCTCTTTAATTCAAATATCTTCTTTTTTTGTCCGCGCCGCACAGCATGCGGGATCTTAGCTCCCCAACCAGGGATCGAACCCGCGCCCCCTGCATTGGCAGGGCAGAGTCTTAACCACTGGACCACCAGGGAAGTCCCGTAATTCAAATTTCTTAGGGCAGCTTCCACCCAACACTCCCAACACACATCATCTCCATAAATTATTCTTCTTTATTCACATGCTTATCAGTGAGGTGTAGCTGCCCTCATTTGTGCTAAGGTGTTAATGGGTGATGTTTTATTAATATGATACTGTATCCTCTGCAACATGTATTTCTACAGCTTCAATTACCACCCAAACCATCATTTTTGTGAAAATACCTCACAACACTCAGCTCCAAACACCTGCTGCTTCAGACATCTAAAGTCAGCAAAGATCTTCACCCCATAAGACTGTACCCTTTTCCCCAATCCCCGCCCCCCCCGCCCCCCCTTGGCCCAGTCCCAGAGAGAGGACAGCCTCTGTTGGCAAACTGGGGATGAAAATAAGTGAAGGCTGAAAAAAGTACCAACCACACTATCTTCCTGGACCCCAGCTGGGGGGCAGAGAAGAGAGTTAGGGTACCAAGCTAGAATTTGAATGATTACACAACACCGGGCATCCTGATGACCAAATAGAGCCTATTATATCTTGGGCTTTTATTACAAAATTGAAATGATTATTGCCTGAACAAGACCAGAACAATTTGGGGTCAGATGGAGTTTTCACCTAAGAATAAGGAAAGAATCTCCCCACCCCATTCATTCATCGATTCATTCACTCAGCAAATATTTATAGAGTGCCGAGTAGGTGCCTAGGCCTGTCTTCAACTCTGCTTTCCATTCCTTCTACCTCCCAGGCACCCCATAGCCTTCCAGAATTACATCACTGTGTCTGAGGCGTGAGATAGATGGGCTCCAGCCTAGGCATTTACAACTGGCCTCCTGTTTACATTTCCTGAAGAAGGAGGCAGGTGGGCTCTAGGCTAGATAGTTACAACCAGCCTCCTGTTTGTACTTCGAGGTGGAAATAACAACAGCAACGGGGTAAATAGCTGGACTTTGTCTCCTGTGGACACTTTAAGGTAACAGTCATGGCAGGGACAGAGAGGGGCTAAACGCTGTTTGAGCAAAAGATCAAGAGTTCACATACTTCCCATCCTTGGGGCAAGGGAGACACTGCACATGCACAGAAAGGCTCCTTAGGGGTCAAAAAGGCGGGGGCTCCACCCCAGAATAGGTGGTGACAAGCCTCCCCCCACCTCCCCATAGGCCTCCGGGCTGGCATCCATCACGAAAAACGTTGCGCAGGCATGTTGAGGAGTGCCCTAGGGCAGGTCAGGCGTGGAAAAGAAATGAGATTATTGGCCAAAGGTAAACAAAGACCCGGAAGAACTGCCCTGTGTAAAGGACGTAACCGTCTCTTTACTGCGTTCCTCCTCATTAGGGAGGATGCCCACACCCTTCCTCTCCGGTGTGTATCTCTGCTCTGCTCTGTCTTAACTAAAGAAACTGTTTCTCCGTGAGCTCTCCCACATGTTGTGCTGTGTCTCTAATAATAAACTTTGTACTTGTTTTTACAGTTTTTGCCTCCTTGAAACAAGCTTGCTTTCAAGCAGGGGTAAGAGTCAGGGAAACTTTGCTTCTAGCCTCTAGCCCTTGCTGGTCTAGTGGCTAGGATTCCTGGTTTTCATCCAGGCTATCCAGGTTCGATTCCTCAGCAGGGAGCTAAGATCTTGCTTCAAGCCACCACTCACTGCTGTCTCTCCGAGATCATGAGCATGTCTTTCTCCTGAGGGTCCTTAAGTCAGAACCAGCTCAGCTACTTACTAATGGGATAAGTTACCTTCATTAAGCTGCTGTTGCCATCACTTTGAAAACAGGGATCCCTCCCTGCCTTAAGAAAGGCAGCTACTACTTATTAAGTCAGGAAATGAATGTATGGACTCAGTCACGGCATTGCTACTTAGATGATAACAGCTAACATTTACCTAGTATTCACTGTGTGCCAGGCTCAGCACGTTAGATGCATCATCTCATTTAATTCCTCACCACAGTCCTCCGATGTAGGTGTTTGTAGGTATTATTATCATCACATCCATTTTACAGACAAGGAAATTGAGGCTGAGAAAGAGAGGTTAGGGATTTGTCTCCCAGCTAAGAGGTGGAGTTTTGCATAGAGCTTACCTGCTAAACCACTGGGCATCACCCCCAAGGTAAGGGCTAAACTCCTCTCTCCTTCCCCTCCCCCAACACACTGTAACCACCTGACTCTCACACCCCAGTGCATCTCTCAAGCCCCCAGTGCATCGCTCATGCTGTTCTCTTCACGCTCAGTGACAGCTCCCTCCTCACCCAAACACTCACACACCAGCTCACACCTGTCCCCTGGTTATCCTCAAGACAGCTTTAGAAATCCATTTCTGGTGGTTTTCTTCTTCAAGCTCTCAGAGCCCTTCACAGGTATGCCATACACACTCCCACTCTAGAACTTCTATTTGTCCTTAGGATAAAGGTCAATGTGACCTTAGAGCTGAGGCAGGAGATAGATGGGCCCCAGGCTGAACAGCTGGAGTTTGTCCCCTGTGGACAGATACTCCAAGATGAAGAGGAGAAGCTAAGCCCCGCCTAGATAGAGACCACATAGTTCTCGTTCTCGAGGTCAAGGAGACCTTCCCGACTATACATGCGCAGAAAGCCTTCCTGGAGGTCGAAAAGGGAGTGATGTCACCCGACCCATAGGCCTCTTCGCTAGAATCCATCTTGGCTAAGAGATATGCTCGCATACACGGGAGACCCTGAGATAAACCAAATACGGACTCAGAACCAGGCAAAGCAAGATGATTGGCCAAAGGACACCTGGAAGAAATGCCCCACATGAGCGATTCAAACTACCATGCGGGCATGACTCTCTGAGCCCACCCGTGTGTCTATCCACACATACTCTTTTTTCCTCCTAATAAACACTTTACTTGTTTCGCTACTTTCTGTTTCTTGGTGGAAATGCGTTTTCTGCAAAGCTGTACAGGCAGGGCCTTGTCACTGGCCCCTGGTCTCATGAATAGGATTCAGTGTTCTCGCTGCCGCAGCCTGACTTCAGTCTCTGGCTGGGAACCGAAATCCTGCTACAAGCTGCTGCAGGCCAAGGCCACCGGAGATCAGAGTCAAGCAAAGCCAAGGGAGATATACAGGAGGGCCCAGGAAGACAGGAATTTAGAAGCTGGAGTAGGAACTTAGAGCAGGATCACAGGATAAATACATGTAAGTAAAGTATAAATGACAATGTCATGATAAGAGGGGCGGTTGAAATCAGCTTTGATGATCAGGTCATATGCACCTTGAATCCAGAGAACATGGGCCACAAATGCACCCCTAGGAGAGCAGGAATTGAAGTCCCTGTAGGAAGAGCCCCTATAGATGGACACTCAACTCATCCCTCCTTGCCGTGGAATCACCCTGGACATGTGTATCCCAGACCTTGCGCCCAGGGCGCATCCCTGGTCCCACGCGATCTCCGTGCACTTCGGAGGGAACTCCTAAAAGCTTGGGATGGTACAATTGTTTCCTAAGTCGGAAAAGGTCTTCAACCTCCAGACGACTTAAAATTAAATACACAGAACGAATTCAAATCTCGATTCATGTTTATGCTAAATTTGAGGATAACTGCACATATTTGCTATTGAAAGTATTTGTAATTTTAAAGAATTGAGGATTTTGGAGTCTGACAAATTTATCTGAGGATTCCAATTTCACATGTGTACTTTATTAATTCAGACTTAGATTTTTAAGTTGAAAGGGATGAGAATTTTGCTAAGTTTGTAAATAGTATCATGATTGCCAGACTTGAAGGTTAATATCTATATAATTATTAGCTTCACTACAATTTTTTAACTATGTGGGAAGGCTTTGTATATTGGTCAGTTGCAAAACGTAGCCAAAAATTGATTAAATTTAAAAATGAGTTTAAAATAACTAAGAAAATTCAAGTAACTAAATTATAAGAAACCCTTAAAACTAATTGCTAAATTCACTAGCCTTATAAACAGTTAGAATTGTGGGCTGAAATTTTAAAAGTTTAAAGGTTAGTTTTATTTATTGCTTCAATAAATTACATAATTTGAAAATTTCTCAACTGATAAACTGCCCTTTGGGAAACTGAAAACTCTAACAATGATTACTGTTTATATGTCTGTTTCCTGCCACTAAACAATGAATTCATTGAGTAGAAAGCCACTTCTTCCTTATAGCCCCATCAGCTGGCACAAGAAAGGCCAGAAGAGTAGGCCACCCATGGTAAGTACACCAGCAGTGAATGTTTATTGCTCACTAAATGCCAGTGTGAAGTCAAATCAGGCTACACGTTGGATCTGTTTCTTTTACTTGAACCTTTGCTCTCCGCTGCTTCTGTTCACTAAAAGGATACTGTCTCTACATAACGGCCTGCCTCGGGGAACCCTGCTCCTCTGCCTGAATGTTAAACCAAAGTGCCTTTGTTTAGGGAAACATCCGGACCTGTCTACCTGTGGATGGCTGCAAGAAAGAAGAAATTAACACATTCCCTCCAAGAGGGGGGCTATTCCAGGGTATATTTGCAAAACTTATGACCTTTTTACTTTACTTCCTCATCTCCTCCCCCTCTCTGTGCTATAAAAGAAACTGGCATCCAAACCCCGATAGGATGGTTTTTGGGAGACACTAGTCTGCCGTCTTCTGGGTCTGCCGGCTTTCCGAATAAAGTCGTATTCCTTGCCTCCACACCTTGTCTCCAATTCACAGGCCTGTTGTGTGGCGAGCAGAGAGAGCTTAGACTTAGTAACACCAGGACTGTGATGTGTGCTTTACCTACAGGATTTCACGGGATCCTCACCGCAACCTGTGACGACCTGAAAAAGTTAAATCAAGGTCAATTCACAAAGCCAGGGAGTGTTGGAGCCAGGGCTGAATCCGGGCTCCCTGACTTCAGGGCTGCATCTTCCCTTAGCTTCTCTGTTACTAGTTGAATGGATGAAATTCTTTAACGGTGGGACTTCTGACAATCGTTTGAGCTGAGGAAATCACATGCGTGTGCTGGAGACATGGGTGTGATTGTCCCGTGTGAACAAGCGACCAGGACAGCGACAGCGGATCTTGGAAGAGCTTCCTGGGACCGAGCTGAGGAACCGAAAAAGCTGAGTTTTCTTGAAAAGACAGAGAACGTGGAGCTTCTGGAAGGAAGGAGATAAGGGGAGGGATGGAGAAGAAAGCCACCTCATTTAGGGCTGGTTGACGTGAAGTGAAACCCCAAACAGCCCCCCACCGAAAGCTTGTTGGTTATTGTGCTAATTTGTGGCAAATGACGAACAGCAAGTCCACGCTTTAATTTACCGGCTAAGTTAGCGCTCAGAGATGGACAGATACGACGGTGGCCTTTTGCATTTTGAACCTCAAGCGTGTCCTCTACTGAAGAGTGTGCCGTTGGGGAGAGAATCAGACGTAAAGAGGGAAGGCTGGCTGGACGACGGGGTGCCCTGGGCCCGACGGAAAAGCCAACAGAGCCGTGTGTTGCACAGCTGGTAGCAAGTCAGGGGAATACCACACTCTGCTCAAATGGTGTTTCAGGCGTTGACCATGGTTTACCATTAAAACATGGTCACCTTCCTACCGTACAGCACGGGGAACTCTACTCAATACTCTGTAATGGCCTATATGGGAAAAGAATCTAAACGAAGAGTGGATCTATGTGTATGTATAACTGATTCACTTCGCTGTACACCTGAGACTAACACAACATTGTAAGTCACCTATAGCCCAATAAAATTTAAAGTAAACAAATAATTTTTAAAAATTTTAAACAAAACCAAACCCTGGTCACCTTGCCTAAACCCAGCTCCCAAGACACAATGGCAACACACCTTCAAAGATGTCCCCGGCAGGGGTCACAGTGGTCGTTCTCAGCAGGTGTGACACAGCCCCTGGAGGGCACCCCGGAAATCTGTGGGTGCAACCTTTATCACAATGATGGAAGGGGACTGTGGGCATTTAGTGGGGGTGGACATAGCACAGTAAGTCAGAACACACAAGTCAAGACTTGAAACATCTCACGTGACTTAAAAACCCATTTATACTCACCTGAACTGCAAATTTAACTGTTTGACAGACACAAGGGATTTCTGGTACGGGGTTAATATATGTTGAGTTTTCTAAGAATGTGATTTACTCTATAAATCTCGGGCAAACTAGATTTTGTTTTGCTTTGAACTTTACAAGAAGCTGCTCACTAATGCAGAAGCTGACATCAGGAAGAGCAACGAAGCTCTCGGCAGTTAAGTGGCCAAGATAGACGGACCCTCTCTGCAGCCCTGACGTCAGGGAGCCTGGATTCAGCCTTCACCCCAACGCTTCCTGGCTGCGTGAACTTGACCTTGATTTAACCCTTTTGGGTCATCACAGATTGTGGTAAGCATTTCGTGAGACGGTGCGGGTAAAGCACACATCACAGTCCTGGCATTTAGTGACCAATAAATATTAGCTGCTAGTGTTATCATGCGTGGGTGACCTACTCTTCTGGCCACATCAGGCCAGTGTACCTGTGTGCCTATGGTGACTGCCCACATGAAGGCAAGCAGTTGACCACTTCACTATGCCCTTCAGTGCAACTGTGCTCACATCATCACTGGAGTACATGTTATTTTATTATGGGTGTATTATTCTCCTTCAATGCCTTGTTTATATGAGATAAGGCATTATGTTTTGATTACATGTTAGATAGGTTATAATAATACAACTTTCATAAAAGAATAATTAATAAAGGATGTATTACAAAATATAAAAAGGGGGCATCGGGTGTGACAGGAAAGAACCATCTTGGGTAAATTATGGTTTTAGAGAAAGCAAGTATGCAACATCATGAGTTAGGATACAAACCGATGAGAAATGGCATTGCTAGAACACACAGATACTGTACATCACACAATTATCATGTTTTCAAATCAAATCCACCCATCTGTGTGCCTGCTGGCTGGCTTGCGGCTGGCAGAAGTATCCTCCAAACCAACAAGATATCTCTTAACTGAAGAAAAAAAGGGAAGCAGGGTTGGACTCCTTTCCCTAGAAGACTGATTCTCACATATTAGTGTGCATGAGGATAAACCGGCATGTTTAAGGAAAATAAAACTCCCAGGCCCTTTCATCAGATTCTTTTTGTTTTTCAGATTCATCACGTAATATTGTTTTATTTTTTTCCTCCAGTTTCACTGAGATGTAACTGGCGTGCATCACTGTCTCTAGAGGTCCTGACTCAGCAGGTCTGGGTGGGGCTCCACCGCTTCAATTAGTAACGGGAGTCACACTCCTGAGATGCAGCGTTTCTGCACATCAGTGCTTTTCACACCACTGTGCACAAAAATCTCCCAGGGACGTTTTAAAAACGCAGATCCTGATTCAACAGATCAGGATGGGCCTGCCTTCCCGACAAGCTCCCAGGGGCTGCTGACGCTTCTGGTCCAGAAATCACACTTTTGTCCATCTGGGGACAAAAGATTCTGGAGCACGCAGAGGGGTCAGGGAGCGAACGCACGTAAGCACTCACGTTCCTCACTCCGCAAGGCTGAGGCGGACATTACTGTAAAGGAACAGGGCTTTCACTGACCTTCCCACCCCACAGACTGAGGCGCTGCACTGCAGTCGGCTGCATGACCAACCCTGGGCCGCCGAGGAAGGTGGTGCATTAGCTTCACCACAAACCCTGGGAGTTTGTCATCACACTGTCCTGAGGGACTTGCCGCCACTGAACCAACTGTGCATCTGGATCTCAGCTGTGAGGCTGACAACTTATGCAAACAGTCCTAATTCCGAAGCGCTGGCGCTCCTTTACGCGGCAGGGGATCCCTGTGCACCCACGTGTCTGAAACCATCTAGAGGCTGTCCTAACCGCAGGCGGGCAGAGGCCTCGGCAAGTTCAGAGCTGGGCAGAGGACTATGGAATTATTGCAGGTAGTCGGAAGATCCATGGCTACGGACAACGGTTTTCCATGTATGTCCTATATTTTAAATGTGTGTAGAGATCATTAAGATAAACGTTTAAAAATACCCAAAGTATGGATAAGTTCAGATTAGTTATGGGACACTGTGTCTTTTCTCAATTAGCGTTTATTAAAAGGCACCATATATCACACGGGGGCTTCACAATATTCTGACCTTAAGAAGCGGTTCTCATCTTCCGGAACATTCACAAGAAGTGGCCTGACAGAAGGACATTCAAATCTTCCAGGATTTCAGAGAATAAGATATATATGTGTCAGCATTAAATATATAAATTTAAAGAAAATAATGCTCAAATTCTAGACGGCGGAATCTCTCCCTTTGTAAATCAAGAAAGAAAATGTTGGCAAAGAATTTGATCTCAGATGTTTTAATAGGGGCTCTTAGGCACTATGTACAGGATTCTCTGCCAAAGGTGGCCTGGTCGCTAGTGACCCGAATGACACCAAAAAGCAAGGGCAGCTCAGGGGCCACTAAACAGTGGCTGTCTTGGCCGGCTTCACATCTTCAATCTCAGAAGACAGCCAGCGGTACGTGCGGTGACGTCGCAGCACCTCGATGGCCTTGAGCTCCAGGGGCGTGGCCTGAATACCCAGGTCTTCCAAGCCGGGCAGGTGAGGCAGGGTCATGTCTGTGATGTGAACCTGTGAGTAAACAAGACGCGCAGAGAGCACTGAAAAGCGGCCAGGGACACGGAGTGCCGGCCTCGCAAACACTCCAACCCGCAGCCGGCCTGAGTCCCGCTGCTGAGACTTCACTGGGTTCAAAGGATACGGGGCAGGGGCTGATGCCCAGAACCACTGAAAGCAGACCACAGAAAAGGGCTTGTGGAGGGAAAGGCAAGTGTCAGCTCAAGGTCTATCCGCGAGTACAAAACACAGGCTCCGGTGAGGGTTAGACAGCAGTCAGTCTGGGCTGGAGCAGACAGGTCGTCACATCTGTGAGGCTCAGTAAAGGAACAGGGGCTGAGGCAAAACCAGCCCGTCCCGAGCATCCCCTGGGCCTGTTCTCCGAGCACAGCTTTCTGCCTCGGTTTTGCTGAATCGAGATTATTCCGCGACAATCCAAGAACCTTCGTCTCCAGCTCTACTCAACCTGCCTGACTAATGCTGACTATAGATCTAAAAATCCAAGCCCACCTTGTTAGGAGGGAAGGAGGGTGAGCCCTGAGATTCCAGAGGCCCCGGCTCATCCGCAAGCACACGAAGAGGCTCGGTCCACACCCAGAGCCGCACGCACCCCCTCCTCCCACCCGAGCAAACGAAGAGGCTCGGTCCACACCCAGAGCCGCATGCACCCCCCTCCTCCCCCCCGAGCACGTCTGCCATCCTTCCACCGAAGAGCCGTCGAGCTGCCTCCCCAGATCAAATCCCAAACCCAGCACCTGCTGCCCCAACACTTCCTCAGCGACACATGTAAGAGGTGCATCCGTCAGACACGCGGACGCGTCCTGGCCGCCAGTTCTCCCGCCCGATCTTTCCTGAACGCAGAAAGGACACCTTGGGATAACAGCTGTCTGCTCACATCTGTTCCCCAAGGACTGTGTTTCCATCTTGCTAACATTTTAGCTTTTAAGTTAACATTCAGAGGACACCCTGGCTGTTGCTTGTTGGTAAAGGGCCAAGAGATTTTCAAAGGGAGAGACGGCAGAGCGTGTGTATTTTGTTTTGTGACCTCCCTAGAAACACTTCGACACAAACACTTCTACACACAGTGGGCAAACGATCAGTGAGGGAGACCAGCTTGGAGACGGCGAGATGGGAAGGGATCAGCGCATTGCAGGGGACGAGAGGCAGCGGGAGCTGGTCCAGAGGCTACGGAAGGAATGAGCTACCCTCCTGGATCAGAGTGGGTAGAGTGGAGATGACTATTTCCTCTACCCTTCTGGAAGTGGAGAATTTTCAAGGCTATTATAAACATTTTCATAATAAAAAGCTGAATAAAAAGGTAGGAAGAGGGAGGTGAGATCGAGCATACAGTTGGTTTGCCATCAATACCTGCTGATGGGCCAGACCTGTGCTGTCCAACACAAATTTAATAAAACTCACATCTTATTTCTGCAGTCACACTAGCCATATTTCAGGCGTCCCACAGTCACTGTTGCTAGTGGCTACTTTCTGAACACTAGAGATGACAGAACATTTCCATCACAGCAGTTAGGATGGGGCAGTACTCTTTAGATGGGTAAGGAAAGGAAGAAATCATGGAGGATTTCCAGATTTCTGGCTTGAGCAACAGAGAGAACAGTGATATCATTAACTGAGCTGAGAGGGGCTAGGAGAGAAGCGGGTTTGCCATTGTACTCTCGGACGAGCCGTGTTTCGGATAACTATTACACAGCTAAACAGATGTGAGGCCTGCCACTGGGTGGGCGGGGAGGCCATCCAGGGCTGGAGTTGAAGCCGCTGCCAGGAGCTCACAGACAGCAGCCGGAGCCCGGGGCGAGATGAGGGTCGCTCAGAGAAAGAGCAAGGACAGGAAAGGGCTGAGGACAGAGCCCTTGGTCCCCACCGTCAGAGACCAGGGACGGAGGGTGAACCAGGGAGACCGAGTGAGCACGAGAAGCAAGAGAATGTGGAGAGCGCAAGTGGAAACCGGGGTTTCAAGAGGACAGGAGCGGCGCCTCTGACCAACGTGGCTCACAGATTGGGTGAGGGCAGGTCAGAGTGCTGACCGCTGGAGTTGGCGGCACAGAGGTCACAGGTGACCGGGAACAGAGCCGGGTTCGGGGAGACAAGGAAATAAAAGCCAGGAGTGGGTTAAAGTGAGAAGGAGGTAAGAAGCTGTCAACCACAGGTAGAGGCAGCTCTTCCGAGGAGTCTGATGCACACGGACACAGACAAACAGGGCAGCGGCCAGACACGATGGGCCCAGGGAGGGACTTCGGCCTTTAAAAACACACAGAGCTAGTGTTAGGGCTTGTCTGTCTGTACGTGGATGGAGATGATCCAGCGGAGAAAGGAAAATTGAAAATGTCAAAGATAGGACCCCGGAGAGCCTGGGCCTGGGTGCATTTTGTGCACGAGGACGGCAGACAAGCACGTGGCGCTGAGCCAGGCGAGCCCGGGAGCTGGCTCGACACTCACCCACCCATCTCCGCGGCTCTCTGCCCGGCATCCGCCCGGGCCAGTGTCCATCACCTCATACTCACCCGCTCCACTTTGTCCCTCGTGGTCCAGGGCTCAAACGGACTGATTTCAAAGAGTCGACCTAGCCATCTGGAGAGAGGAATGAACATGGCACGTGGTGAGCGTCTCTGCTCAAGCCAAGCAGCACGGGAGGCTGCCGGGGAGCCAGGGAGTCACCGCAGGTTTTTAAAGAAACGAACAAACATCCGAACCTCCTGGCCCCGGTGCCTGGGAGGTCGCCTCGCCTTCCACGCCAACAGCCGCATCACCTCCCTGTGGCTCTCCTAGGCACCCACCAGAGGGACAGTGAATCGGGAAAGCTTACGGTACAGCTGCCTCAGCAACAAGACAAACGCAAAAGATCCAACGTTCAGTGACACCTGTCACATTCAATCAAAGTTAAGCCCCAGACGTTCAAACACGCTTCCGTCAAGGGCACAGGGCGAGCCAGGTGGTATGCAAGATACAAAGCGTGAGCTTAAAAGTAGGGGACCCGAGAGAACCAAAAATCCAAAAGTAAGGAGATGCCTAAGATCTACGGTTCAAATGAGGAAGCCAAGAGAGAACCCGGACAAGAGGGGCCTCCTGCTTCCTCAGCACCATCTCTTCACCCTACTGAAACCCGGGGTCTCCTTATCTGCCACCTGAGTTCCGTCTCACGTGTCTTCAGGACAGGGAGGCCCCTAGGAATTCCTCGGGGCCCCCACAGAGGACTGGAGGCAGAGCTGGGAGCATGTGCTTTGAGCAGCAACCATCCCTACGGCCAGGTCGGCTCTGCTCTTATCTGATTGTCCTAATGGGCCTTTAGGTCAAAAGTCATCAAACCCAGGGTTCCGCAGCTTTTTAAAAACCTGAAAAACATCATCCCAAAGGGAGGTATAAAAAAATGAAAAAGGAAGCTGAAGATTGGTCAGAATTTCTCCAGGAACATAGCAAGCCTCAGAACCTGTTCCAATGGCAAAAAAAAGGCCACTTCGCTGGCTTACAAAAACGAAACAAAACACACCGCTTACAATCCTCTGCTCTGGTCCTACGCTAACAGATCACCTCCAGTCTGTATTTTCGGGTCCTCAGGGGCCACGCCATGGGCATACGCAGCTCCAGGAGAAGCCTCAGGCGTAGGCACAACCACGAAAGCAGCTCCCTGCAAACTGGCTGATACCCCTCCACTGCCCCGAGGCCCCCACCACAAATGACCTCACCCCTAGCCCCAGTGCATGCCCTTTTGTCTTTATCTTACCTGACTTTTCTACAGCATTTCATTCCATAAACATTAACAAAAGGCCTACTGTGTGCCTAACACCGTTCTAGGTGCTGAAGACACAGATGTGAACAAAATAGCCAAGCTCCTCTCCTTAAACGGCATTCCCTCCTCAAAGCACGCCCTTTCCTTTGGTGCCCAGGAGGCCAAAGTCTCTCCCTTTCTCACTTGAGCCTCTGGTTACTCTCTTCTGGCCCCCCTGACAAACTGCTCTTGCTCCGCTGGTCCTTTAAACGGAGATACTCCTCAGCCCTGCTCTTCCACTCAGTCCCCACTCTGCCCCGCTCACCTCAGAGTCGCGCGAGTGTTAAATGAGATGAAGAGGCAGCGTGAAAGACGGGACACTCCCAATAAACATCACCGTCACACTGCCTTCTAACTGTCATCTCTCTGATACTTCTGTTAGGCCAGAAGCTTTTTCGAGGGTTTACTGTAACATCCTGAGTGCCTGGTACATTGCCTAAGACACAGTTGGCAACAAGAAATGTTTGTTGAATGACTGAATGACCAAACGAATGAAGAAGTGAGCTGCCGTGTTGCTTCATCAGTCAATCTCTGGCAAACTGGATGTGAAAGTCTCCCTGACCAGGACCTCAGTGTGTGATCATTCAAGATGCTAAACCTAGAGAGGGGAGAAGTGCAGCAAGAAGCAGGAAGAGCAAATAAGGCAACTGCAGGAAGCGACTGAATTGACCTGGCTCCTTTCCCCAACCCCAGGATCAGACTGCCTTAATGAAGGAGGGCCCCTTTCCCCTCCTGGGTGAGTGGATGAAACAGGAGGCAACTTGACTGCTCCTTCACGTGACCTGCCAAGCAAGACGCTGCCAATTAAACCCAGCGGCTTCTAACGGGAGAATCTGAAGACCTGCAGATTCAACCTTCCAACACAGTGTTTTTCTCACCCACAAAGCAACATTCCCTTTCTTAGACTCCTCTGGCTCTTTCCTAGATGACTGTCAAGATAACAGAAGCTCCTCCTGCTTAGAGATTCCCAGATCTCACCGCAATGGCCGTACTCCCTCTAACCCCTGGGTGGGAGCATTACAAACGAAGTCTCTAGTTAGCTCTTTTCTAGAAGGCACAAAAGGTAGCGCTTTACTTACCGATAGACAAAATGTGGCAAAGGGTATGCCAGGAAGGGTCTGTGAGCCACGGCAAAGATGTACTGCACCAGGTCAAAGAGGACGTACCGACTGGGCCTACAAAGAGAAAATTCACATTTCTTCAGATTATTTGCTCCTCACAAACTTTCGTTCTTAGTTTTACAAAATAACATCTTTCTTATGAAAAAGGAAACACATACGCACTTTAGGAAATACAGATTAGCACAAAGAAAATCCACCCACCAAAGATGAAGTTAATAAACTTAATATATAATAATAAACTTAACTTCTCATCCGCTTATATTTAAATTTAATTTAACTTATTTTAAAATTTCATTTATTTATTTATTTTTATTTATTTATTTTTTGGCTGCATTAGGTCTTCATTGCTGCGTGTGGTCCTTCTCTAGTTGCAGCGAGCAGGGGCTACTCTTCATTGCAGTGCGCGGGCTTCTCATTGCAGTGGCTTCTCTTGTTGCAGAGCATGGGCTCTAGGTGTAGGCTTCAGTAGCTGTGGCACACGGGCTTAGTTGCTCCGCGGCATGTGGGATCTTCCTGGACCAGTGATCGAACCCGTGTCCCCTGCATTGGCAGGCGGATTCCTAACCACTGAGCCGCCAGGGAAGTCCCTCATCCCCTTATACATTTTTTGCTTTTATAAATATAAGATCACACAGGTCATCATATTCTGTAATGTCTTTTTCATTTAACGTTAAATCCCAATCATCTTTCTGTGTCACTAAACATTCTAGTGCATGCTTAATGGTTGCCCGTATTGTATTGCAGGTAATCATAATTATTTTATCACCAATTCTCAGGTTTTGGATATTTAGGCTACTAAAAATATTTTTCTTTTTTAAAATAATGTTTTAATGAACATTCTTGTTGCAAATATTTCTATATATCCATAATTATGTATCTGTAATATATTCCAGAAATAGAACTAGCTCAAAGTATATTTTGACATTTTAAGGCTTTTATCAAACCCCTTCCAAAGAGTTTATATCAACTTAATAGAAAATGCTAGTAGTCCCCTCACCAAAAATGAGTTTAGTCATAAAAAAATGAGCAAACAAAATTTTGTCCATCTGCCAGGTAGAAAAAGGTACCTCAACATTTTAATTAGCATTACTTTAATATTAGAGATTAATTTTTTTCTTCATATATTTTTGGCCATTTACATTTATTGCTTTTCTCTCTTTCCTCCTGGAGTCTCTTTCTATAAGAATGGTTTGTAAAAATTTTTATATTTTAATGATATAGTTGGAAATGTCTTTTATTGTTTATATTACTGCCTTTTAATGTTTAATTGTCTTGTGGCATACAGAAGTTTAAACAGTTCATTTAATCAAAACTACTGACTTCTTTTACTTCACTGTTTGGTTTTATGTTTAGAAAATCCCTCTATAGTCACTAGTGACATAAATAAATGTCCACATATTTATTCTAATGCTTTGTTTTTTTACCCAGAAAATAAGTCATCCTGCCATGTATTTTTGTATTGATATAGGATAAAGATGTTATCAACATTTACTGAAAAATCTACCCTTTCCCCAAATTTTGAAATATCACCTTATCACACTCTATTCTTACATATATTTGAGACTGTTTCTGGACTTCCTGTTCTATTCCACCGATCTGAATAGTTCTGTACCAGTATAACCTAGCTTTAGTAACTATTATTGCTTATAATACACTTTAATATCTCTTCACCCATTTCCTAATCTCTTTGCCTTAGAAAGCCTGTGACAGCTGAGAGCTGAATTAAGGCAATTCTGTGAGAACCTCATTATTCTGACACTTTCACCAAAAAAAACCCCACCCCAAAACAAAAAAAAGAAGAAGAAAATGTCAGCTAGAGGAACTACCAGACAAAGCCCTCAGATAGCTTCCTTCAAGTTCCAGAAATCACTGCATATAATACATGCTATGCCAAAGAACAACTGCAATCTTCATGATGACAAGCAATACTGGTATCTTGGGCAAACTAACTATGTCATACACTTGCTCTTCAGCTCTTCTAAAGCCCTTTGTGTTCCATTAACTGTGAATCAAAGACTGGTCTATGTGCCCCTGCTCAGAGAAAGGTACACTGAAGGCCGTGTCCTTCCCAGCTTAGATTTCATGGTTCCATACTGTAGTCATTCCTCTGCAAACATCCTCAGCAAAACCTTGTCCCCAGCACCTCTCCACTATCCTAGCACAGCAAAACCCCTTCTCGGGTTAATCCAAGTATCTGCCTTCTTTGTGCCTGAACCCCCAGCAAGACACAGTTGCAGAGAAAACAGCCCTGGGCTAACTGGCTTCCCCTTACATTTCTGATCATGAATTTCAAGGGGAAGGCTCAGCTCTGCTTTGCAGTCCTACTGTGCGCTCCCAGGAGTGCTCTTTTCCTCTTCTCTCAGGGAGCGCTTCCTATCTTCTTCTCCATCCTCAAATTTTCCATATACCTCTCTCACCCACCCCATCCTGCCTTTTAGCTGATGATCTTGTCTTTTCATCTTTTTCTTAATGATGTCTTATGAAGTACGGAAGTTCTTAATTTCAGCGAAGTGTAATTTATCCATTTTTTCTTTGATGGAGTATGCTTTTGATGTCGTATCTACAAAATCTTTGCCTAACCCCAGGTCTAGAAGATTTTTAAACGTTTCTTCCAAAAGTTTTATAGTTTAACCCTTACGGTTAGGTCTTGGATCTATGTTAATTTTTTGATGTATGCTGTGAAATCAGAATCTATGTTCATCCTTTTGCATGTGGATAGTACCATTGTTGAAAAGATTATCATTTCCCCATTGCAATATCATGGCACCTCTGGCAAAAATCTATCGTCCATAAACATAAAGGCTGATTTCTAGACTCTCAATTCTGTTTAATTGACTTGTCTATTCTTATGCCAGTACCACATTGTCTCTATAATTATTGCTTTCAAGTAAGTTTTGAAATTGGAAAGCTTAAGTGCTCCAACTTTATTTTTCTTTGTCAAAATGGTTTTGGCTATTGTGGGTCTTTTGCATTTCCGTATAAATTTAGAATCAATTTGTCAATTTCTGCAAAAAAGCATGCTCAAATTTTGATAAGATCGAGTTGAATGTACAGATCAATTGGGGGAAAATTGCCATTTTAACAATATTGACTCTTCCAATCCATGAACATGAAATGTCTTTCCATTTACTTAGGTCTTCCTTCATTTTCCTCCTCAATGTTAGGTGATTTTCAGTATATAAGTCTTGTATTTCTTTTGTTAAATTTATACCTAAGTATTTTATTTTTTTGATGCTACTGTGAATAAAATTATTTTCTTTATTTTATTTTCAGACTGTTCATTTGCTAATATATGGAAATTGATCTTTATATATTGATATTGTGCCTTGTAACCTTGCTGAACTTGTTTACTGGTTCTCAGTTTTGTGTATGTATGTGTGTATCAATAGATATTTAATGGACGGTTGATAAAATGGACCAACATCATGTAACTAATAACTACAAGAAAACTACCGGCAAAATGAAAGTCATGCCTCTGCCTTAGCCTCAGGGAAATAAACCAAGTTTTCCCTGGGGCTGAAGAGAAGTGTGCACACACATTTACAATGTTGCGAGGAAAAATGCCTACACTTCCCTGTGTCTCTTACTTTTCCCATCACTGTGTCAGATAAGTATGACCTACGGCCGCCTGGCACAGAGGCTGGACTGGCTGGGCAAAGGTAAAGAGGACAATGGCTAACTCATCCCAGAGCATCTCCACTGAGCAGTAAGCAAAGTCTGTAAAACCATTTCTGCTCCTCTATTCCTTGGAATCCTGGTCTAAATATCTCTTGACTAGAACCTGGTATCTTTTGAGCCTAGTGTTTTATGGAAACCGTGCTGAACACTTTTTTTGTAAATAATTTTCCTAGAGTATATAACTGATTACACACTAATGTACTAAATAGGGAACTCAGGGAGACATACATCTTCCAGCAGCTGGTTGACATGGAAACACAATACAGAGTTTTTTGCACTGAAAAAAAACTTTACTAAACTAAATCTATAGTGATAGTGAAATGTGACAATATATGAATCCATAATGCTGGGAAAATATACCATGTCTCCTGGCTTGGAGAGAAGAATGTCTTTTCTCAAGAAGCAGGTAGGACTTTTCTCAAGAAGCCAATTATCAGGTGAATTTGGTACTTTTCCACTGGGCAGATTGAGTCCTAGTGTTTTGTTTTGTTTTTTTAATTTATTTTATTTTAATTTATTTATTTTTGGCTGCGTTCGGACTTCGTTGCTGTGTGTGGGCTTTTCTCTAGTTGCAGTGAGTGGGGGCTACTCTTCATTGCTGTGTGCGGGCTTCTCGTTGTGGTGGCTTCTCTTGTGGCGGAGCACGGGCTCTAGGCGCGCGGGCTTCAGTAGCTGTGGCTCTGGGGCTCTAGAGCGCAGGCTCAGTAGTTGTGGCGCACGGGCTTTACTGCTCCACGGCATGTGGGACCTTCCTGGACCAGGGCTCGAACCTGTGTCCCCTGCACTGGCAGGCGGATTCTTAACCACTGCGCCACCAGGGAAGCCCGGGTCTTAGTGTTTTAGTTTTAATTAATTCAGTAAAAAGGTCCTAAACCTAGCTGTGAGATGATTGAATAATTTCAGGTAAGTCACATAGCTTAACTGTGCCCCATTTTTCCTGAGAGCGAATTTCAACAAAGAGAGCATATAACAAATGATCAGTCTTGCAAAGCCCTAGAAACTGTACCCTAAGCCAGCCATTTCCAACCTTTTGGGGCATCGTGATGATCTAGCAAAATTCATTTGATTTTGCAACTGTACTTATTCCCTAAAAGTGTTTCGTTTGATTATCCTTTGATAGATTAAAAACATCACTGGAGTAGCACAAAACCATCCTTGGGAGTCACTGGACTATGGCTACATAACAGTCTAGGGCAGGGGTTCTCAGACTTTGGTGACAGAAGAATCATTTACTCAAGCGGACTCCTAGGTTCCCTCAATTCGGACTTAATATAAGCATTCAGGAGCTTCTGATAATGATGGCCTTTGGATGGTTCTTTGAGATATACTGGCCTCAGGGCCAAGACAGTAAGGTTTCTGGAATAAATATCATCCAAGAAAGACACTGAAACATGTAACCAACAGACCTGTGAGCAACAGGTTTAGAAATCATTGTTGTTGTAAATCACAGTTCTTTCATTTTAACAGGCTGCGCTATTTTAAAGTCAAACTCCAGCCACCTACCCAACAAAGGCAAAAGTTTTCCCTCTGGCACCTGGATCCTTAATTGCATTAATAATTCCTTTGGTGACATCCACAATCTACAAGAAATTATAACACATGTTTAAGTAACTGTTGAAAGAGAGAGAAACAGAGAGAGATGGGGGAGAGAAAGGAAGAAAGAGAGGAGGGGAGGGAGGAAGGAAGGAAAGCAGGCCACATGGATCACAACAACAGAATGGTAAGATTAAGATGACGTCATTGTCTGTTTTCAGAACGCTCCTAAAAGAACCCACATCTCAAGAGCTCAAATAACCTCCACATGGCAGGGTCATCTGAATACCTTCTCCAGTCGGAGCGCGTTAGCTTGGCGGGCATCCGGGCCTCTCCCACCGGCTCCAACCTCACCCCCTCCTCCTCCTCCTCTCGCTGTCACTGTGCTATCACAAAGCATTAGTCCAAACCACACGGAACTGCCAATATTCTACCATTTTGACTTTTAAAAATCTTACATGATTTCAGACCCCGTGGTTTTCACTAGGGGTGATTTTGGCCCCCAAGGGACATTGGCAAATGCCTGGAGGCAGTTTTAGTTGTCACAGCTTGGGGGGTGCTACTGCCACCTGGTGGCTGGAGGCCAGGAATGCGGCCACACATTCCACAGCAGCCGCCACGGCAAAGCGTTACCGGCCCAGGAAGTCCACAGTGCCCCAGCTGAGAGACCCTGGTTCAACACAACGTGGACTCCGACATGCTCTCTCACCTCTGGGCCCCTGTACACACCGCTCCCTCTGCATGTGAATCATCTTTAGGGTCTCACGTAAGATGTCCTTTCCTTGGAGGCCTTCCCTGACCCTCAAGTCTGGAGTAGGTGTCCTCTGACATATTTACGTAAAACCCTCTCCTGTCATAGCACTTATCACGTTTCATGACGATTGTTTTGCTGACCTGCCTCTGACCATCTTGAGGACAGCAACGTGTGTCTGTCATTAGCATCTCAATATTCCCAGTGACGTGCAGTGTGCCTAGCACATTAAGGGCTCAATACAGTTTTCTTGAATGAACAAGTGAAGACAGAGAATACATGTACCTCTTAGGTAAACTGAGAGGCAACCAGTCAAAGCAAGCTGACAAAGATGAAAATGATGGAATTACAGGATTAGGATAAAACTGGAAAACTGATCACCTGACTCTTGAATTCAGAGAAAGCTCCTTTATCCAGGGTACTTACATATACTGGTTGTTTCACTGTCTTCTTGCCCAAGGAAATAAGAGGGACACCACCAAACCATCGAATACCTGGCAGAAGAAAGACAACATTCTTAGAAGGCCTAGGCTGCCTGAAGACGCACGCATCTCCAGGTGCCCCAAGCTGGCATAACCATTTTGCGTAGTAAAAATAAGGAAATAAATGTAGCTGACTCTGAGGCAGTTAATGGTCCTACAAGGGGCAGCCATTTGTTTTTCACACAACAAACATAGAAAGTAAAAGGGCCAAATACTTAGGGACACAAAGAACAAGGGAAAGTAGTCAGGTGGCTTGTCTACCTGTCTTCCACTCTGCAGTGCTAAGCACATGGCCACTCCCAAGACTGCACTCTACCTGCACCCTATTCTAATCAACGGATCAGCAATACAACTAACCCAGAGAAAGATGCAGGTGAAAATAGGAATTCAGTGTATGATGAACGCAGTACCACAAATACGTAGAGAATGGAAGTATTTAATAGATGACACTGAGATAATCATTCTACTCTTTGAAGGAAAAAAACGAAAAAGAAAGAAATGGCTCACATCGTGCCATAAGCCAAAACAAAATCCCAAGTGGCTTAAATGTAAAGGTAAAAAAAGATTTTCTCAAAAAAACTTACTTCTTTTTTTTTTTGGCCACGCCATGTGGATTCTGGGATCTTAGTTCCCAGACAAGGGATTGAACCTGTGCCCCCTGCAGTGGAAGCGTGGAGTCCCCACCACTGGACCACCAGGGAAGTCCCTTAAAAAAAACTTTTAAAAGTAGAAATTATTTATAAGAGCATCCAAAAGAACAAAATACTTAGGGAGAGACTAAACCAAGTTGGTTAAAGACTTGCACACTGAAAACTACAAAACATTGCTGAAAGAAATTTAAAAAGACACAAATGGAAAGACATCCCATGTTCATGGATTGGAAAACTTAATATTGTCAAGATGTCAGTACTACCCAAAGCAGTCTACAGCTTTAATGCAATCCCTATCCAAATCCCAATGGTGTTTTTTGCAGAAAGACAGGAAACTCCATTCTAAAATTCATATGGAATATTAAGACATCCCAAATGGCCAAAACAATCTTGAAAAAGAAAAGAAAAAGAGTTGGAGGTTTCACACTTCCCGATTTCAAAACTTACTGCAAAGCTACAGTAATCAGAACAGTGTGTAGTGATCAAAACAGTGGCATAACGACAGACATAGACCAATGGAATGGAATAGAGAGATATAATCATTGCACATCTGGCCAAAAAATTTTTGACAAGGTGCCAGCACCATTCAAAGGAGAAATGATAGTCTTTTCAACAGATGATGTTGGGAAAACTGAATATCCACAGGCTAAAGAATGAAAGTGAACATTACCTCACACCATACACAAAAATTAACTCAAAATGGATCTAAGAGCTAAAAGTACAAAACCCTTAGAAGAAAACACAGGGGAAAAGCTTCATGACAACAGATTTAGCAATGACTTCTTGGCTAGGACACCAAAAGCATAGGCAACAAAAGTAAAAATAGATAAACTGAACTACATCAGAATTAAAAACTTCTGTGAAACAAAGGACACAATTAACAGTGTAAAAATGCAACCTACAGAATGAAAGAAAATGTTTGCAAATCATATGTCTGACAGGAAGGGGGTTACTATCCAAAATGTATAAAGAACTCCTACAATTCAACAATAACAAAGAACCACCCAATTAAAATATGAGCAAAGGACATGAATAGACATTTCTCCAAATAAGATATACAAATGGACAACAAGCACGTGAAAAGATGCTCAACATCGCTAACCATTAGGGCAAAACCATCAGATATTACCTCATACCCATTAGGATGGCTACTATCAAAAAACAGAAAATAACAATTGTTGACGGGGATATGGAAAAATTGGAACCTTGTGCACTGTTGGTGGAAGTGTAAAATGGTACAGACATTAAGGAAAAACACATGGTAGTTCCAAAAATTAAAATTAGAACGATATGCTCCAGCATTTTCACTTCTGGATATACATCCCAAAGAACTGAAAGTAGAGTCTCAAAGAGATATTTGTACACCCATGTTCATCAGCATTAATCAGATAAAATAATGCAAAGGTGGAAGCAACCCAAGTATCCACTGACAGAAGAATGGATAAACAAAATGTGGTCTATACATACAATGGATTATTATTCAGCTTAAAGGGAAGGAAATCCTGTCACGTGCTACAACATGGATGGACCTTGAAGACATTATACTAAGTGAAATAAGCTAGTCACAAAAAAGACAAACACTGTCTGATTCCACTTATATGAAGTACCTAGAGTAGTCAAATTCATAGACAGAAAGTAGAATGGTGTTGCCAGGGGCTGCGGGGAGGGGGGAATGGGAAGTTGTTTGATGGATACAGAGCTTCAGTTTTGCATGATGAAAAGAGTTCTGGAGTTTGTTTGCAGTACAACGTGAATACACATAACGGTACTGAACTGTACACTTAGAAATGGTTAAGACTGTGTGGTCTGCTCGGGCTGCCACAATAAAATACCACAGACTGAGTGGCTTATTTAAACAAGAGAAATTTATTTTCTCATAGCTCTGGACGCAGGAAAGTCCAAGATCAAGGTATCGGCTGATCTGGTTTCTGGTGAGAGCGCTCTTCCTGGCTTACAGGCAGCCGGCTGCGTTCTCACATGGCTTTTCCGCAGGGCGCACAGGGAGGGAGAGGATGATCTCTCTCTTCCTCTTTTCCTAAGGCCACTAATCCTGTGGGTTAGGACCCCACTCTTATGACCTATCACATGTGTCTGACAAAGTAGGATGCTACCTCTTTGTCTTTCAAAACCAACACCTAAGTGACTTGGAAAACAGACTGAAAGTGAGGCAGCACTAAGAAAACCGGGGCTTCGTAGGCCAAGTATAAATGAGGCACTGACCCCATGCCAGGTGCTGTAACATAAGCTAGCTACTCCATTAACCAGCACACTGGTCCTCAGGGGGACATCATCATGTTCATCTTAACAGATGAAGAAGCTGCGGTATTCAAAGACCTGCCAGAGTCCCAGAGCTGGTTAGTCCCAGGACCCAATTCATAGTCAGGTCTCGAACTCCCAAGTCCATGCTCCTTCCAGGCATCTAAGCTGCTTCTTTTGATACAGAGTGACGAAGATCAAGAGAGGGACCATGCTGACTGGAAAAAGAGAACCTTTGGGGAGAAAAAGGCAACTCGAGGAGAAAAAAATTCAACCTCCATCTTCCAGTCAGAGAACATAGTTTGCTTGTGATTAACTTCAACCTGGTTAACCAGCATTCCCCCTCCTACTATTAAGGAAGAAGACCTACTTGCAAAATAATTGAGGAATCTATCCTCTCTTCCAAAGATGTCCGATGGCTTTATGATGGTAGCTTCTGGAAATGCGTCTCTCACTTCTTTCTCTCCAGCAGCCTTAACAACCAAACACAACAGAGTTCTGCGGTGAGTTAACGAAGCTCCCACTCCTTCCACTATGGGGACGCTACGCATATTTCCAGGTCGTATTTCCTCCAGGTTAAGGGAATCATATTATTCATAACACTCAGCTACAGTCACCCCCCGCCCCCGCCCTTATATTCAGTTTCGCTTTCCACAATTTCAGTTACCCGCAGTCAACTGCGGTCCAAAAATATTAAACAGAAAATTCCAGAAATAATTCGTAAGTTTTAAATTGTGTGCTGTTCTGAGCGGCGTGATGAAATCTCATGTCATCCTGCTTGGGCCTGCTGGCACGTGAATCTCATATCGTCACAAGAAGAAGGGGGAGTACAGTCAGCAGATATTGAGTGAGAGAACGGGGGGCCATTCATGAAACATTCATAAACATTCATGAAATTTTTATTATAGTCTATTGTTATAACTGTTTACTTTATTAGTAGTTATTGTTGTTAGTTGCTTACTGTACCTAATTTATACACGAAACTTTATCACAGGTATGTGCATATAGGAAAAAGGGAAGTATATATGGGGTTTGGTACCATCTTCGGTGTCAGGCATCCACTGGGGGATTTGGAATACATTCCTCATGGTAAGGAGGAGACAAGTCTACACGGAAATTTTTTTAAAAATACTAACACATAAAAACGCTCCACCTCTTATAGCTCTTGCTGGGTTTCTTCCCATATTTATTCTAAGGAAGTTTATGCGGAAGAAGAAAGAAGAAAACAGAGTAGACTCACTTCCTAGACAAGGTGCAGATACCAGCACCTGGTTCAGCCATCCTGCCTACCCGCACCCGCTGGGGGTGACATCAGAGCCCCGGTGGACTTGGACCTCCGTTTCTTGAGCTTCTCAACTCCAGGGACCTCGTCTTCACCCCACTTCAGCCACTCTCCACTTGGAGGCCTCAGACCAGAACAACCCAAGTGCCCCTCCTCTGAGCCCTACATGAAGACGTGCCGCTTTCAGAGGACCAGCTCCTGGGCTGCCAGCCTGCTTGTTCTCTGCTCCTCTGCTCCTGAGATGTGTTCCTTCAACTTCTCGGAGACCCCATTCCACTGGGTCTGCCCTCCTCCACACCAATCCCTCCGAACGTCCCTTGCCCCAGATTAGATTCCATGGCCCAACTTGTCCATCACTCTCTTAGCGATACTGTAGACTACCTGTCCCCTTGTCCTTTACTCCACCCACCAGGCAAAAATCCCAATCCTGGAAGAACCCACTAGCCTCCTTTAAGCCATGCACTCCTGCTGCCTTCAGAGCTACAGGAAAATAAACAAGTGCAAATCATCAATTGGTGACACATAAATTCCCGTCCCCAGTTTTAACCGGGCTCGTAACATTTCCCAGAAATAGGGTTTCCTTCTAATTAGTTTACATTTCCAGTTGACAAATTTCAAACCTTTTCTGTTCTATTCAAGTTTCTCCCTTACTTTCCCCTCTTCCTTCCAGTAAATGACTTCATCTTCTAATTCAGGGAGAAAGTACAGCAGCAGAGAAAAACCACCTGGTGCTCCCAGTGCTGAATCTACAAAGCCAGGGGCATTAGGCAACATTCTCTCCTCCTTCCTGACCAGACTGGAGGAACTCACCTCCTGTCACTTTCTCAGAAACCTGCCCATTACTCCAGCCCACACATCTGCAGTCAGGCTCCCCTTACCTGCACCTTCCCACCAGCATTTCAACAACGTCAAGATCGTCTACCTTAAAAGAAAAAAGAAATTCCAACTCCACATGCCCCTCCAGCCTCCTGCCCCCTCCTTCCTCTTAGTAAACCACCTGAGAACGATGCTGTCTTACTGTCCCTGCTGCCTCCGCCCCTGCCTGCTCTTCACTCACTGCTGCCCCGACACCTGCTCAAACTGCTCTTGATAAGCCCACCGAGGACCTGCGGTGTAGACCCCGGCTGACCCTGCAGCTCTGACTCACCTCTTCACCTTCCCCCTGCTTCTGTAACCTCAGACTCTCCTGGCGTCCCTCCTGCCCCTCCGTCCGCCCTGCTCAGTCCTCTTGTTTGCTTTTTGCAGGAGCACCCTTCTCCTCGTCCCCCACACCCCCCCGTCAGTGCTCCTCTGGGTGCTGTCCAGAGCTCTCTGCTCTCGATTCATCCCCATGAGGCCACCTGGTCCCCTCGTGTTGCTTCAGTTAACAACAAACAGTGGGGACTCCCACGTTCATATCCCCAAGCACGCTCTTTCTTCGGAGCTCCAGGATCTTAAACCCCATTCTCCACTGGGACCTGGGTGACTGACATGCACTTGAGCTGCAACCTGAGTCCAAAACTGGATCATCCTCTTCCATCCTCCACAAATAATACCTCTCAATTTGTGCTACACACTGGGATTACACAGGGGGAGGTGTAAATACTGATGTCCGAGTTCTACCCCCAGAGCCGCTATTTCCGTTGGTCTGGGTGCCCTGGGCATCAGGATTGTTCAGTCCCCTCCATGATTCTAATGGGCCACTAAGGCTGAGAACCCCGCCCCCAGCACCCGGTCCTTCTCAAGGGTTCCTCATTTTGTTCAACAGGAGCGCCATCCACGCAGGGGTTTAAGCCTGCGGGCTGGGCACCGCCGAGCCCTCCCTCACCCTCACCACTGACTACCCCACCTCCGCCCCCTCCAAACAATTGCGAACGCGGGTGATTCTCTGAATGCTAGGGCAGGGGCAGGCACGGGCTTCACTCTCTCACTCCCTCTCCCTCGCTCTCATACAGAGAATAGTGTGTACGCTGATTTATGACTTATAGTAAGCCTTACGTTAAGTACGGTAATGACGGTGAGCAGGCCTGTAAAAATTTTAAAAAGTATTAATTTTGACTTCAGGTTAAATCATTGCTACTTAAAAGTGTAACTATTGATATTATGAATTCCAGCAACAGTATGAAAACCAGCTTATCACAGAACGCTTTGAAATCCCGAGTCAGGTGTTCTTAACCAATTCCTATTTTTTCCTTCCAGAAACTTTGATTTTGAGGTTGTTTTTGTAAAGATTCCCCAAGCTACTTTGCAACACCTAGTGCATCTGGAATTATTTCCCTCAATGGACTAGAAACTAGATGTGGGCTAAGACCATGTGTGTTTTATTTACCCTGTATCCCCAGCACCTACTACAACATGGAGCACACAGTAGGTGCTTAACAAATAATTTGGTCAATTAAGGAATGCAGTGGAACCAAAAGCTGGAGCCAGTGTCAAGGAACTCTGCAGTCCTTATCAGTCTGACCCAAAGCAGGCTCCTTACGGCAGGAACCAACTGCTGAAGGCACTCCCGGGCACCACAATCCCTACTGAGTCCCTGATGATAAAACATTGCAGGTTACAGACCGACTCCAAACCAGGCTGCTCAATCCCTAGGCACAATCTGGACCGCAGTGGGGTTTCTGGGAGTCCAAGAAGCCTGACTACAATGTGAACAGCCATTTTCCCTGGCAAATACTTACCCTGTCACCCCCAGCCTTCACATTACCCCTCCAAGCATGGCATAAGATCATGACTATGCAAGGGGTCAGAGAAAGAAGGATGGTCCTTTAGCTTTGGTGGCTGACACAGGTATGACTCTTATGCAGGAAGCATACTCTACCTTTTGTGTTTACTCTGTAATTCTGTGATGTACCAAGAAACTTTACACCCTGGAGGGTGGGTAATAGTATGATCTACCCATCTTTGAGGCCGCTTAGCACAGTTCCCTGCAAACAGAAGGCACTCAGCTACAACTCAGCCGCACAACGATCACATCCTGGATATGGAGAATCAGAAATCCCCCTTGATTCTGGATACATCAGTGAGAAACCTTTCTCCCTTAAACTCACGTTTCCAACGGGCTAAGAAACTCAAGCTCTGTGAACCACTTCCCAAATCAACTTGTTACTTACCTTATTTCTCAGATATTTAGAAGAGCTTTTAATATCGGCATTCAGATGTGAAACGTGAATAAATTTTTCAACTCCAGCTTCCTTGGACGCTTGAGCGATTGCTTGGGGAATCTTTACAAAAACATCCTCAAAACCAAAGTTTCTAGCAGGAAAAAATAGGGATCGGTTAAGAACACCTGACTCAGGACTCCAAAGCATACTGTGATAAGCCGGTTTTCATACTATTGCTGGAATTCATAATATCAATAGTTACACTTTTAAGTAGCAACGATTTCACCCAAAGTCAAAACTAATATTTTAAAAACATTTTACAGGCCTCCTCACTGCCATTACCATACGTAATGTAAGGCTTACTATAAGTCATAAATCAGCATACATACTATTCTCTGTCCTCAAGGAATCCCAAGGCTGAGGCCCTTCAAAAACATCTGGCTGCACTGACTGGGCGGGGAGGGGAGAAGCGCTGGGTGCTGGAGGGGAAATCGCTGCTCAACCCCAGGCCTTTGCTTTCCTCAGGGGAAAACAAGGAAACTAAAAAAATACATCAGTGCTTGCTTCCACAGCACATATACTAAAATTGGAACGATACAGAGAAGATTAGCATGGCCCCTGGCCGAGGATGACACGCAAATTCATGGAGCGTTCCATGTTAAAAAAAGAAAAAAAACGCATCAGTCACCAATTAGATCCAACAACACGAACAAAGTGTCTGCCCTGTACAAAGCACTGCTGGTCATCACGGGCGCTATAAAGTTGGATAAGACCCTCCAAGTCATCAAAGAACTTAAAAATATGTGATGAGGCAGACGTCCTTAAATGAGTCTCAGTCAAACTCTCATAAATGTGAAGAAAGAGGCGTGAACAGAGTGCTGCGGAAGCACAGGATTCAAACATTATTTGTTGATAAACAACCCACACAAGGGCTAAAAAGAACTGCTCAAACTGGTACTCATGCCATCTTTGATTAACAATGTGGAGAATAGATCGAGAACACTGTTCACGCGAGAAAACCCAGTGTTCAGCTTGCCGGTCAGTGGGACAGGAAAACCCTCCTTCCTGACCCCACCCCAGCTGGTGATGACTGGCATAATCACTGGCACAATCGCAGTGGCTTTTTATTGCTTCGTATACCAGACTTACCACCAACTGAATCCCCGGCTGGGGGAGGACTGGGGTTAGGTGGGGAGGGTGGTCACTGGCTGTGGAAAGGTTGTTCAGTCAATACTCATTGGTGAACTAATGAAAAATGTCACAGCTACAATCCCTGGCATGTTACGTGCCCAACAAATGTCTACTGAACCTTAAGCCAGCTTTGCAAAGGAGAAACGAGGGTCAAAGACTTACTTGGTTTCCCATTCTCGCCCAACGAGATTGATGACCACGTTGCTGTGCTCCACAGCTCTTCGGATCGAGTCCTTGTCTCTCCCGTTCCATTCCTATAAGAGCAGGAGCCAGTCACATGAAAACATCAGGGGTGCGCCCTGGCACAAAACACGTCTGTAGCTCCCCCCATCAGCAAGACTCACAACGGGCCCTCTGTTGTCGTCGCGAGACGGTGCCCTTTCACACCGGCTCCACTGACTACAACAGAAACGCTGCTGAGTCTCTGGCTCTTCCGGAAACAAAGAGGTCAAAGCACATTTTATTCAGGTAATAGCAGGTGACAGAACTAGAAAAGACACTATTCATTTTCACGGGGCAGAGCAATTTTTGTCCTCCCAACTGCCCCGCAGAAGCCTGTAAAGGAATCTAGCAATCCAGTCTCCCTTCCTGAATGAAATACAGCCAAAGAACCGAGGATCATTTGGGAGGCAAACTGACTTTCCCTTGTTAGCACCAACCAGTCAGACGGAAGATAGGAGGGGTGTCTCTCAAAGGTTAACGTTAAATTGGGAATCCTCATGACTATTTTCTTATTTCTTTTTAACTCTTTACTCTTTATAATCCCAGATCTGGTCATTTTTGCTTTAAAGACATGAAAACAGCACTCAGAGAGAAGTGACCTGCCTATCAGTTCAGGGTGAGCTGATGGCAGACTTCGGTGGAGACCTGCACTTGTGAGCAGGCGTTTAGGACTTAGGTCAGATCAACGTGTCTTGTCCAAAACAGTGACAAGGGACTAAAGACCCCCGGACAAAGGCAGAGCATCTTCTATGTTAAAATGAAAATAAAGTTTGAAAGCATTTTGAAGGAAGATAATAAGTAGTATGGATTTCTTAGTTGTATCTGTGAGTGAGGGGGGTGGGAGGGAGAGTGAGAAAAGAGGGGAGAACGGAAGAGAAGCGGGGGGCTGGGGGAGAAGGAGAGACAGCGAGCAATAGAATGCCTGTGCAATTTAGAAAAGAGAGAGAGGGCTACGGGAGTCAGATTCAAGAGCAAAAAGATGAAGCCCTCGCCAGGCAGCACTGGTGACAACTGACTGTGGAGGATGCAGTACAAGAGACGGAACGCAAATTCCACCGTGCCATTTACTATCAGTGTACAAATGCTCTCTCCAGACTCCATGCAAAACTTGAAAATACGACCTACCCCACGGGGTTGCTATGACGAGTAAGTGAAATATACAGAAAATCTGCAGCACAGCACTGAGCAACACACTCAACGAAAAAAGCGCTCTACACATAATGAGCTTAACGCGGCCTTTTCAGAGAAGATGACACAGGCGGGAAAGGGTGAACCCAAGAAGACTCAGAGGGGAAGAGCTTGCGGCATAACTGCGTGAATGGCCCAAGAGTGATGCCCGGAGAGGAGCAGTCAAAAGGAAACCAAGTTCCCAGGAATAAAGGCCCAGGGGCACGATCAGGCTGGTGAACCAAACGGCTGTTCAGACGGCAGTTTCCAACAGAGACTGAAGTGGGGAGATCGGCACCCCACACCCCATGTGGTCCCTCCTTCTCAAAAATAAACAACAACAATATAGTGAGGCGTCCCCCCTGTTACAACTTTCCTGGGCTTCCCCTTTCATAAACATGACCGTATTCAAAGTTATGCACTTTGTGTCTGTACGCCCTGTTAAGACTGAGTTCCCTGTGGTCTTGTTCAACAAGACACACTCAGAGCTTAGCTCAATGCCAGGAAGGGAGCAGACACAATAAACCCCCATGGAAAGCATGGAATACATGTCATTCAGCTTAATTCCAATGACTCCACATTTGCAAGCCGGTAAAAGTTTTCATCCATCACTTGTGAGATACGTCAGTTTTGAGGATTGACAAGATGACTGATGATCTTCAGTCACAGAGAACTAGGAAAAGGCTAGGCCCCTCTGACTGTAATACCAAGCAGATACTTGAGAAAAGAGATTGTGGAAAAGAAAACCACTTCAGAAATAAGAAATTTCCAATATAAATATTATATTTCGCTTGTGAACCTTCAGTGAAGAATAAATGAAAATGCCATTAAAAATAAGTCAAAATTTAATGAGGTCACAAATAATCTGTGTGAATAAAATAGATTGTTTCTCCACAGGAAACTGCAGGCACTGGGACAGCGTCATTCTCTGTGGAAAGGACCTGCGCACTGTAGGGTGCTCTGCATCCCCGGCCCCTGCCTAATAAACCAGTATGGTCTCCGGTCACTGCGACAGCCAAAAGGGCCCACACACTTCTCATCACTCCCTTGAAGGTTCTCCCCACACAATTCCCCCTACCCTGCTGGCAACTAACTATTGGCCTAAAGGAAGAACCTGCAGGTTGAAGAATAACGACAGTGAATGCTCAGGAAGAAGTGCTGGAAGTCAAGTCTATCCAAGCCAACCAAGTTATAAAACACCCTACTTGTGATTTTCTCTGTCGAAGCACTGCCCAAGAGAAACACAACACGTGGCACATATGTAATTCTAAATTTCCTCTTAGCCACTTTTAAAAGAATAAAAAGAAACAGGTGAAATTCATTTTAATAATATTTTATTTGACCCAATTTATCCAAAATACTATTTCAATATGTAATAAATGTAAAAAATTATTAACAATATATTGAATATTATCTTCTTCGAACCAAGTCTTTGAAATCTGATGTGTAATTCACACTTACAGCGCACCTCAATCCACACCAGCCACATTTCAGGGACTCAAGAGCCACACATGGCTGATGGCTACTGGCCAGCATAGGTTTAGAGCAGAGGTTGGCAAACTATGGCCCACAGGCAACTCTAGCCTGCAATGTAGCTTTGTAAACAAAGTTTTATTGGAACACAGCCATTTGTTTATATATTACCTGTAGCTGCTTTTAGGCTACAAGGGCAGAGCTGAGTAAACATGACGAAGAGCCTATGACCTGCAAAGCCTAAAATATTTCCTATCTGGCCCTTTAGAGAAAATGTTTGCTAACTGCTGGACTAGGGTTTACAAGAATGGCCTGTGAATGGAGGATGCCCTTGGTCCACTCCGGGATGAAGCTGCTGCTTTATTATACTGCCTCTCTATGCTAAAAATGACCTTAGTAATTTACATTTATCAACTCCAATAGTCAGTAACAGGGGCTCTTACCAGAAAGATAATCTGGCCCAGGTCACCCATTGGGCGAAGGTGCATGGTATCATATGGCTCACACCGGTAGGGGACGATCACCTGTGACCCCATGCGACCTAAAAAAGAATGGATTGGAACAAGGGTCAACGTTAACATAATATGGTTACATTATACAACAGTGATTTTGTGACATTTAAATTCTAGTATGATAGGTGAATTGATTCTATTTTTAGTAAGAAACATATTTTGCCATGCTAGAGATGTCATAACTTTTCAGAGCCCCCTTTCCTGTATTAACGTCCGATATAGGAAGTCTGGGCCTGTTCATAACATACAGCAGACCAAAATTACATAAATCCAAGATAGGAGTAATTCAAAACACCGTTACAATGAAAAGAAACAGTTCTCATTAGGCTTTGGAGTACGTTGAACGCAAGGAACTTTACCAAGGTGGTTGACAACATAGCGGCCCAGGAATCCCGTTGCTCCAAACACAGTGGCCACAATCCCACTGACTGAGGAACGCCCACCTTTCCCATGAGGTGTGAGTGCAGGATGAAGCTGGCGCTGGGGTGGGCCACGAAACACAGATGTGGCTATTGTAGTAACAGAAGAACCTTAAAGAGAACCCCAGAATATACACAAAATTGACCATGAATTCAAACAGCTTCTTTTCCTAGAAACACGACATTATTTTGCTATCAGTATTTTCATTTACTTAGGTTACAGTTTAAATTTAACTTTTATAATTTAAGTAACAACAGCAATAATAAACACAAATTATGGCAACAAAAAATCCATAGGACATAAGGAAATGTATAAAAGTTAGAAAGCAAACTCCCTGCCCTATAGGATATAGTTTACCTAAAAAGATAAATCACGTTAAGAAAGATAATAATAAACAGTTACAAATTAAGAGAGTATAAATCTCTACATGAAAGGAGCAGAGAGAATGCAAAGTAAACGTGCCATAAGTTAGGGAATCATGAGGAAGGACTCCTGAATAAAGGGTTTTGAGAAAGATCTGAAAGAGTAATAACAGGAAAGATAGATTTGCACGTGAAACACATAACACATCTAACAACGTAGGGGTGGGAATGAATAAGCCCAGCACAGGGAACAGCAAAAGACGTACCTGGAACAGACTGTAAAACTGATGATGAATGAAAAACAGAGTTGATGATATGGGTTGGAGGTAGAGGTAAGAGATTATTATTATTATTATTATTTTTTTTTTTTGAGGTACGCGGGCCTCTCACTGTCGTGGCCTCTCCCGTTGCGGAGCACAGGATCTGGACATGCAGACTCAGCGGCCATGGCTCACGGGCCCAGCCACTCCATGGCATGTGGGATCTTCCCGGACTGGGGCACGAACTCATGTCCCCTGCATCGGCAGGCGGACTCTCAACCACTGCGCTACCAGGGAAGCCTAGAGATTATTTTTTTAAAAGAGTACAGTTCAGGGGCTTCCCTGGGGGTGCAGAGGTTAAGAATCTGCCTGCCAATGCAGGGGACACAGGTTCGAGCCCTGGTCTGGGAAGATCCCACATGCCGCGGAGCAACTAACTCTGCGAGACACAACTACTGAGCCTGTGCGCCACAACTACCGAAGCCCGCAGGCCTAGAGCCCATGCTCCGCAACAAGAGAAGCCACCGCAATGAGAAGCCAGCGCATGGCAACAAAGAGTAGCCCCTGCTCACTGCAACCAGAGAAAAGCCCACGTACAGCAACAAAGACCCAACACAGCCAAAAATAAATAAATTAATTAATTAGTTTTAAAAAAATAAAAATAAGAGTACACTTCAGACTTAATAAAAAACTAATGAAAATCATCAAAAGTAGATAAGTAAGTAACTAAGAAAGTATCAATAAGTCTGTTCTGCTTTCTAGAGCTGACTTTCCGGTGGCACTATGCCCAGAAACCACTGATTTTCCCATCTAAAAGTATGGAATTGGAGAAAAAGCCTAGCTTACCGAATAGTTACTGCAACCATAGAGACTAGAAACAAACAATGCAGATCAGACACATAATAGTAACAAAATAATAATGTATAAATAACAGCTAAACTTACAAAGGCACCTGGCATCGTTCTTAGCGCTTAATAGATATTATTTTATTTCACACTATCTTTATTGCCACTTTACAGATGAGGAAACCAAGGCTCAGAGGGGTTACATGACTAACCCAAAGAGCCTGCAAAGGAAACTGAAAAGTGGCCCAGTGAGGTGAGAGGAAAGAAACAAAAGAAAATGGTGTCCAGAAGCCAAAAGAAGAAAGTGATTGATGGAGAGAATAGTCAACTCTATCAAATGCTGCTGAAAAGTGAAGTAAGAGGAGGGCAGAGGACCCTAGGATCTAGAAAATGTTGGCTGTAAATGGCCTGAACAAGAGCAATTTGATTGGATTAGGAGAGTGCGGCAGGGAGGTCCTAAGAGGAGTATCGAAAATTCTTCTCTGGGGATACGATGTAAAGGGACAAAGAAAAATGGGACTAGAGGAACAGGAAGACAAGGAAGGGTTCTTTTAATATGAAATATTATAACATATTTAGATGTTGATGGGAACGACCCAGTAGAGGGGAAATGTTAATGACTCAGGAGAGGGGAGGAAGAGGGAAGGGAGGATGGGATCAAAGGCCAAATGAGGGAACTGGCCTTCCATCAGACCAGGAGAAGCTCATACACTGTAAGAGGGGGGAAAGCAGAGAATTATCCCAGCTCAGCTATTAGATTTTCATGGTGGGAAAAAGATTGTTCCCATCTGATTCCTTTCCGTTCTCTGTAAAGTTAAGAATAAGACAGAAACACGTGTTAAAAGTTTTAGGAGACTGGCAGTGTTAACTAGTCATATGGAGAAAGGGAAAGCAAATTTCCTAGAAAAAATATGCTGAAAATCCACTTGAGATTTGCATTCATGGATTTAAAATAAGGACACTCAATTCGTTTGGAGTTTTCCTTAGCTTAGCCCTCAGCCGCTCAGGGGCAGGCAGGAAATACGTGGAAAGCATATGTGGAAAGCTTGCTCTAATCAGCATTGATTTTTTTATGTCAAAGGGATAAGGGCTGGGGAGTTGAGAATGTATGAAAGGGAATGATTAGAATGATGAGTAAGGAAGTTAGGGCACAGGATAAAGGACAGAGCAAATAAAATGAGAAGAATTACTGGAGTCTAGGTATGAACATCTGCAAGGACTGTTATGAGGATTGGGGTAAATGTGTGTAAAGCGTTTAGCACGTTACCCAGCACACATTAAGAATTCCAGGAGTATTTTACTATTACTTTGAAATTCCTCAGAAAGTAATATACTAACCTCACATGGTTATTTGTTTTTTCAACAATTACCAGCCAAGCATTATTCTAGAAACTGTGACTAACATAGTAAAAAAGACAAAGTCCCTGGCCTCATGAAAGTTACATTTTAGAGGGCTGATACGAAAATTAATAATAAATGGGTAAGGGCTTCCCTGGTGGCTAAGTGTTTAAGAATCCGCCTGCCAATGCAGGGGACATGGGTTCGAGCCCTGGTCCAGGAAGATCCCACATGCCGCGGAGGAACTAAGCCCGCGCACCACAACTACTGAGCCTGAGCTCTACAGCCCGCGAGCCACAACTACTGAGCCCACGTGCCACAACTACTGAAGCCTGCGCGCCTAGAGCCCATGCTCCACAACAAGAGAAGCCACCACAATGAGAAGCCCGCACACCACAACGAAGAGTAGCCTCCGCTCACCGCCACTAGAGAAAGCCTGCGCACAGCAACAAAGACCCAACACAGCCATAAATAAATTAATTAATTAAAAATAATAAAAATAATAAATGGGTAAGTACATCACGGTGCCTTGCACACTGTAGGTTCTCAATAAATATGTTATTACCCTCTTTGGCTCCAGCCTCTCCATTTTCTTCCATTTATTAGGAACACCATTAGGAAAATAATATCCTTTATTCATTAAACCTACTTTGGTTTCCTACTGTTAGTATCTAAACCAATAGCCTCCAAACATATTTGCTTCCACACCGTGTAAGGGTTTTTTTTTTAAGTATTTATTTGTAAATTACATGCACGTTCTATGTAGTACCAAAATGTTATACACATTTTGCAACACACATGAAAGCCCTTAGAACAGTGTCTGCTATATAGTTTGAACCATGTGTTAGCTATTGTTACTACTACAGAAAACTTTTTTTCTTTAAGTTCTAATGCTGTATTTTTATACACCACTGGTTCCTCTTGCAAAATCCACTTGGAAAACCACTGGTCTAAACTCTGCTTGGCTTTCAAAGGCCTCCATTATTTGAGCCCATCTAACGTATTCAACCTCCTTTCCTACTATTCCAGATCTTCAGGTAGTCATCTCACTGCCTCCATTCTCACCCCCTTGTCCTTGCCAGTGCCAGGAAAATGTCCAACCCCTCTGACTTTCCAGATCATAACAACCCTAAAAAAAAATTTTTTTAAATCAATGGAAGCGCTGCAATTCTCCACTGCCCTTTCAATCTTCCCTCCCTACTTCGGATGATCTACTTTTTCCCTTTTCTGATTTCCTGTGGTACTTAATAGTCTCGCCACATTTCACTATATATGTTTTATACAGTTCTGTAGTGTTTTGATTATGTTACACACTAGACTTGCCTCTCCCGAGTTTACTCAAAAGCTTACTTTACCAGAGAGTGTAAAGCAGAGTGGTAAAGAGCACAAGCTACCGTGTCAAGTTAAAAAAAAAATGTTAAAGGAAAAAATTTTATGAAAATGTCTAGAACTGTGGTTAGCCGACAGCAGGAACTCAGTAAATTGTCGTTATTACCATTCACAACCTACACTATGTGGCACCAATGTAACAGTTTAACAAGAACCAGCAAATGTCTTTGCAAAGAAGTGAGCGCTACAAAACCATCCATTATAAGTGATGTGCACCAACCACCTGCCCAGAGGCGTGGAGGAGCTCTACCCAAGATGGAAAAAAAAGAATCCTCCAAATACTCCTAACTCTCACCTCTGGCTGAACATTAGAAGTACCTGTGGAGCTTTTTAAAATTTAAGGTACAAGGAGCCAGTCTCAAAAATTCTGATTGAATAGCTCTTCAATGAGTCTACATTTCTTTTTTTTTTTTTTTTTTTTTTTTGTAGCGCTCGGGTCTCTCACTACTGTGGCCTCTCCCGCTGCGGAGCACAGGCTCCGGACGCGCAGGTTCAGCGGCCATGGCTCACGGGCCCAGCCACTCCGCGGCATGTGGGATCTTCCCGGACCGGGGCACGAACCCGCGTCCCCTGGATCGGCAGGCGGACTCTCAACCACTGCGCCACCAGGGAAGCCCCCCATTTCTATTTTTTTATAAAGCTCTAAGAATGATTCTGACATGCACCTAATTTTGAGAGCAAATGATATTCTGTAATAACTAAAATACACTATGGAAAAACGCAGTTTCTGGAGGTTGATGCGGGGCATGTTTGTGAAGGAGAGGAGGGTGAAATAATGATGATGAAGTGTAACTATATTCCCAATTTCCTTGCTTTTCTAGCCTCTCTTAGTGAGTGTAAGAGCAAATGCGTGTTTTCAACTTGAGAACCACAGCAGATCCGATCAGAGTAGAAGGGAAAATAAACTACACTTAGACAAATCCTAAGATATTCTTTTATTCTTCTTCCTTTTTTTCCACCAATGTCCTGATTCTTCTCTGTCCTGAGCATCCCTCGCTCCCCGAGGCCTCAACGCCTCCACATTTGTAGGAATGGTTTTGATTTAGAAAGTGCTTTTATAAATACTACTTCACTGAATCTTCTCGGAAACTCCCTGACGTTGTAGTATGATCATTTCCACTGTGATGCGCAGAATCTGAAGTTGAGGCCGATTAAGAGTTTGCGCAACGTCATAAAGTCAATTCATGAAGAACCTTTTCTCCACTACCCCTTTTCCCCCCATCATTTTCAGATTCCTCCCCCGCCTTCCCCCCAATATTTCTTATAATCCCAAACGCTTACAACCCTATCAGTACTTTCTCGGTCTTTCACATGTCCCCCTTTTTCCTCTCCCCTTCGCGTTGCTCACGTTCTCCCAGCGAAGACCCCTTCTCAGGTGCACAATTTAATACGTGAGCCGGGGAAGGGGAGAAAAAAGAGGAACTGGACAGAGGCAGCTCCGGACCTAGAAAAGCCAGGGTGCCCAGGGACTCAGCGTGACCGGCGCACCACGGAGCCACTCCCGAAACTTTAGATCCGCATCTTGGACTCCCGATCCGGGGCCGCCGTTCCCGGTGACACTTACGTGACATTGGCAGGGCCCTGACAACTCGCGGGTGAACGGCGGCTGCCATCTTCTCCCACAATGCCCCGCCGCCGGCGCTCGGCCGCCTACGGCCACTAAGCTGGGTCAAAAGGTATCTTTCCCGACTGTCTGCGCAGGCGCTAACCGGGAACGGAAGGGGCGGGTCCGAGGCTAGGGTGAAGAGTGGGCGGGAAGAGTGTTGGGGAGAGAGCTGGAGGGGCTGGGGGGACGCGAGGGAGACGGGGAGGAGGGGAAGTAGAAAGAAAGGGGTCTTGGTGTCGGAATCCCCGGGCTGGAGTGCACCGTACAGATAGCCTCGTATTGTCGAGGAACCTGAAGTTCACAGTGGACCGGGGACTGACTCAAGGGCAAAATGGCAGCACCGCAGCTCTCCCGACTCTCAGTTCACCGTGCCCTGAAAGTGTCAAATGGGGCGGCCCCGGTGAGGTGGGGAAGGAGGAGGCGTGGCCCCTGCGCTCGGGACGCTCTTCAAGGAGAAAACTCGGGCCCAGGGGACTGGAGGGGGCGGGGACTAAGAGAGAAAAAGTGAGGATGAGAAAGGATGCCGTCGCGGAACCGGAGCAGGTTCCGTCCGGAGCCTTGGCTCTTGCTGTTCCTTTTTCCTGGCGTGTCACCAGCTCAAGTCTTTGCGGGTTGGTGACTTCGGAGACGACTTGTCTGACGTCTTCTATCATTCCACCTGTCCTTTAATTACTCTGATTTATCAAAGCCTTTATCTCACCACCTGACATGAATCCAGGGATTCTTAACTTGGACTGCCACCCAGGAGTGGGCTTCAGGGGACTTCCCTGGTGGTCCATTGGTTAAGATTCCGTGCTTCCACGGAAGGACCCAACACAGCCACCCACAGGCGGTGCCCGTTCGAACACTGTTCTGGGAACTAAGGTCCTGCAGGCCGCATAGAGTGGTCAAAGAAAAAGGAGTGGGCTTCAGGAAGTCTGCGAACTTCCTGAAGTGTCATGTAAAAGTTAGTGGGCGTGTATGCCATCTGCACGTTTTTCTAGGAAGAAACTTAAGATGGCTCTCTCTAGGGCAAAGGTTTGCCATTTTTTTTTTAAACTGTGGATCCGTTGGGAGTCTACATTGTTCCAGAAAGTATAATAGTATCCAGAGCTTATGGAAATTCCAGAAAGATTTGCATTTTTGAATACTTTCTTCGGGGCAACCTTTCAAGCTCCCTGAGTAGGGACAGCGATCAGCAACCTGTCGTGAGACATCTCCCTAGGGCTTACCAGAAAACAGAATCGTTTGGGGGAATCTTTCTAGACTCGGTCATTTCTTCAGTGCTTTGTGTTTTCAGGAAGAAAGGAATGTGCGTTGCTGGGATAGACAAAAGACATGTAGTGATCACAAGTGGCCTGTCATTAGGCTTGTAAGGTTGGTTGGTCCCACTCTACCCCACCCCCTCCGCTTACTGAAACGTCATCTTCCACAGTGAATTGGAAGAGGAAAGAAACTCTTGAAGAAATTTTATCAGAGAAGTTTACTAATGCTACACTATCACATTTCTTGGTCTCATCCTATGTTCACTCAGCACTTACATTTTGCTAATATTTGATTCTGGAGTCGATATGAATAAAAACATACCTTCCTGATTCTGATGAATTGATAGATCCCATTATCATTGGCCGCATCCTAACACCTGTGTAATATTGCCAGTTATGTTTCATCTCCACGTCAAAGAGTGCTTCACGTTCTCAATACTACTTTCAAGGTGGCATGATATTGCTGAAACAGCATCGACTTAAAACTCAAAAACTCAGAATGTTAGAGCCCAGTTCTAGTCTACCAGGTATCTGTTGTGAGCTGGGTAAGCTTCTACATCTGTCTAACAGGGAAGAGAACACTTGTCCTGTTTCCTCAGAATGCTACCGGAAGGATCAAGTGACATGGACGTGAAGGCGCTTTGTCCGCTGCAAAGCGCTGTATGAGTGTACGTGTGTTCTGTTCACATCGCACACAAGTGTCAAAATCACAGAATGTTAGAGCTGGAGGGGATCTTAAGAGATCAGCAAACTCAATTTCTTTATTTTAAAGATGAAGAAACTGAAACAATATAAAAGATTATCAGTAGATAAATAACCTTGTTGAAGGAAGCTTGTAAACCAGTAAGTCGTTTTTGAATTCATTAACAATTGTAATCTTTATCCTGTAGCGGTGTTCAGAGAGTCATTAAGAGTACCTAAGGTAACATTCCAAAGAGAGTGTACTGCTAATAAAGTCTCCTCAAGCCTAGAAATGGCCAACCAAACGCTCTTGGTCTGATCAATCTCAGTATGGTTCCTCAGGTCGAGAATTGCAGAGGATGGATTAGTGCTACTGCATCTGACCATCTAAGATTTATTATCACCCAGAGATGGTCAGTTTAGGCAAAATATCTCAGAATTTTTTTTTTATATAAAAGTTAAGATGCTTATAGTCAAGAAGAGTCCAGGCTGGACCCCACAAAATGAAGTGATTCCATGGGCTTTGCATAAAAAAATTTAGTAGACCCTCAATTCCTTAATTTCTTATTCTCTGCACCCATCTGGATTTGTTCATGTGTAATACTTTCTTTGTTCTTTTAAATGGAATCCATTGGCATAACTTCCGCCTCCCATATCCCCTACCAAAATTAGACACTTAAATGAGAAAATTAATCTGGAGAAAGCAAGGCCAGTCCTTCCAAACTAAGCATCCGAGCCTTGGAATGTATCTTCACCCCTCCCCTTGGCCTTTGATCACTCAGTTTCTGGCAGCCTCAGCACTGTTGCCATGGAGACAGTGATATCACCAGTTGTGATTCTGATGTCACTCTCCATTCCCAACAAGGGGGAGGTACACGGAAGGCTGAGGGGAGGAAACAAGATCTTGAGCTGAGCACGAACATCCCAGCAACTTCATTGACTTTAAAAGTATATTCTGGAGTCTTCTGTGGTTCACTATTCCAGCTCTACAGAGGTAGGAAATCCCACTGGACTGAGAAAACAGCCCATTTTCTGATCCTCTGTGGTTAAAAGGGAGAATTCAGTGATAAGTGCTGGGCTAACTTTTAATGTTCAACCTCGCCTCCCTCTTTGCCCGGTCAATTTTAGTTTCACATCAGAATCTTCTGGAAATAAATGAGCCTCTCCCTCAGTACCATAATAGCTGAATGTACCATCTTTGCTGTTGAAGTTTTAATTTTGTTACAGATTGATCAGATCTCCTTGGCCATACTTTTGGGTACATGAGGGTGTCTTACTGTCTGCTTTCCAATTTCATGATGTGACTGGAAGCTTGACTGTGTGCTGACTTTTCCTATTCATGTGTGGCTGTTCCAAGAGTTGTTGTTTTTGTTTTTGTTGTTGTTATTGTCGTTCCCAGTGCTCTAATAGCAAAGTCAGACTGGTATAGCTCAGAGCCCCAATTCTCATCCACTTCCATCCTCTCACTGTTAGTTCTGACTCGGTGGCTAGACAACAGAGAACTGGGGGAAGGCACGATATATGTAGCTCTGTGGAGAAAATGTCTGTACTAACAGGGCAATGGAGGAAGAGGTTATTACTAAGGGAAAGTGAAACTATAGGAGAACCACAGGAAAGCTGAACAGTGAGTGGTACCACTGAGAAAAAGATACACACACACACACACACACACTTTTCTAATCCTCATTTAAACAAAATCGCATGAAACTGATTTCATCAACAACCAAATTTATTGAGTGTCTACTATACGCCAGGCACTTAGAGAAAGGGAGTGAGAGAGAAAAAGAGAATGGATGTAATAGAATATATTCTTCCTTTTTTAAACTAGTAATAAAAACTAGTCGAGGGGTGGGCTGGGAAAAAAAAACAAAACAAAACTAGTCGAATAAATTTCAAAACTTGATCAGATATGTATCAACCCTGCAAAAGCTTCATTTATGCTGCCTGTAAATTTGAGTTTTTCTGTGAGCTTAGGAACCTTGAGTAAACAAGAGCTCATCCTTATGATGAATACAGGAAACATGTCTCGAGAGGGAGCTGTGGTCTGGGATACAGCACCATAACCAAGCCCCTGTATTGTTGTGCACTCCTGATTCATGACAGGCACTCCTCAGTTATCTCTGAGGTAATAATCACATTGGCATTTTTAAGGAACATTTTAGGTCAGTCCTTCCATTGTCCACAGGGTCCCTCTATTGGCCATAGAAAAAATTCTTCGCTTCCGGAATGTTAACCTGCAGAGCTGTAAATATTTCAATGAATATATCCATTGTGGTTTTTTTTAAATTTATTTATTTATGTATTTTTGGCTGTGTTGGGTCCTCGTTGCTGCGCACGGGCTTTCTCTAGTTGCGGCGAGCGGGGGCTACTCTTTGTTGCAGTGCACGGGCTTCTCATTGGGGTGGCTTCTTGTTGCAGAGCACAGGCTCTTCAGTAGTTGTGGCACGCGGGCTCAGTAGTTGCGGCTTGCGGGCTCTAGAGCACAGGCTCAGTAGTTGTGGCGCACGGGCTTAGTTGCTCCGCCGCATGTGGGATCTTCCCAGACCAGAGATCGAACCCGTGTCCCCTGCATTGGCAGGCGGATTCTTAACCACTGCGCCACCAGGGAAGCCTTATCCATTGGTTTTAATATTCCCTTTATGGGCCTCAATTTCCTAATTTTTAAAATGAGTATGTTACAATAAATGGTTCCTAAGGTCCATTTATCTTCACATTGTATATAGTTAGCCTTCTTTCCTCATCAAATTTAATAGATAACACAAAGCATCCTTTGCGTCTTTTATTTTCCACCCTAACTCCAGGATATTATTCACCAACTTTGAGGTTAAGAAATGGATGAATCCACTCCTTGGCTCCATTAGTCTCTAGACTCTGCTCTCTTTTCCATTTCGTTATGAGACAGGTATACAGATTCAGGAGTCTGAATATCACTATCATCCAAAGGTATTTGAGTACCTCTTTATATACACTATTATCCAGGACAATTTAGGGAATTTAAAGTCTAAAACAAACTTCATGGATGCAGACCAACATACAGAAGCTATAGAAAATAGAATAAAAACCTCAGGACATATGTGAGTGGAAGTGTTTGCTGACTCTATATAACTAGCAGGTGTGAAAGAAGTACAAGAGTGCTTTTGGCATATCGATTTATTTGTTTTATTGGGATAGGAGGTCTATTAGTAAATCATTGGATAAATATTTACACCTTCGATAAGTCCCTGGGGTGAACATATCCCCCAAAAGAGTCAAGCTTCATGCAGGTCTTAACCAGCCTAGCACATTTGAGCAAGTCATTTCTTTTTTTCTCAGATTCTCCACCTTAAGAAAGAAAAATTGAGCCATCTAGAATTAGAAATAGGCTGTATTCGTATAGTCATTCTTTCAGCAGGCAATTAGAAGGAAAATAATTGATCTGGAAGCTGGTTTTGAAGTTAATTATGAATTCCCTTTGTAACATGAGGATGTATATTTCTCCCGAGTCCTCAAAGGAGTGCCTACAAAGTGTTTTGATTTTTTGTTTTATCTTTTTGGCTGCTGCCATGCAGCATGCGGGATCCTTAGTTTCCCAACCAGGGCTCTAACCTGCGCCCCCTGCAGTGGAAATGCTGGAAGCGCGGAGTCTTAACCACTGAACTGCCAGGGAAGTCCAAAAGTGTTTTGAGATTCACGAACTCAGGGCACTTCTTCTCCATTCTAGCTACTTATCTTCTGACTTCCTATTTAAGCCAGGTTTGAGATTAGGCTAAAAACTTTCAGCGCCCTCGTTGTTAAATTAGTCTGTCTACCAATGATTTGAAGGTGGAGAATAACAGTAGTCATTTCAGAAATTATTGGCCAGATGATGAAACCTCTGTTGTCACGTAGGAACCATCAGACTGCACCAAGAATGAGACCTGGAATTTGAATGTGAATGTCATTTTGTGCTCATCACTTAGGTACCCCATGTGAAAAATCATAGGTCAAAATCATTATTTGGTAATAAGAGCAATAAAGTTCATATGTAAAATCAGCCATTTTTATTTGTGTCTTTCCACTGCAGGTTCCTTATATTTCATGGCAGGAGGAGTGGATAAACTTAGGAATAGTGAAGACAACAAGAAATTAATCCAGAGCTTTCCTCATAGCTCAGAACCTGTCCTCAGTAAGAGTAAGTGATCACACAACTTCCTTCCTTTCTGTACTTCATTTCCATCCTTGCTTTTTAATTGTGCTATATAATCTAAGGTCAGTAGATCCTATTGATTTTGTCATTTTCTATTAGAAGTAACTCATTAAGATGAAATGTAAACGGGAGATTAAAAGACCTGCACTGTCAACAGTCCAGGACAGCCTGTTTCCAAGTCTTCTGATTCTTTGGCCAAAGAACAGTGCCCTCCCTTCCTTATGCATGGTAATGGTTCAAGGGTTCGAATATATACACAAAATAGTGAGCTGCTGAGAAACAATACAGGGTTTAACTTCATTGACATTAAAAGCTTCCTTGTTAGGGTTTTTAAAAAAATTAAAATAAGGTACCAAGAAGGTTAGGAAATCTCAGAGAAAATTTTTAAAGAAAAGAATAATTATCTTTCCGGAGCTTGCAAGTCTACTGCGGAGAGGATCTCTCCATATAAGCCCAGGCCCAGGGGTTCTCAATTCTAGATGTACATTAGAATCACCCAGAGAGCTTTTAAGAAATTCAGTGCCTACATTGCCACAGCCTAAAACCACTGAAATAAGATTCTATGGGGATTGGTCTCTCAGATACAGTATTTTTAAACAGTTGATCCTAAGTTTCAGTATTTTTAAACAGGGCGATTCTAAGGTCTAATCAGGGTGGAAAACCCATTGCTTATTCAAGGAATCTACTGTATTGCAGTGTTAGGAAGAGAAAAGAAAGCAGTTTCCCCAGCTCAGTAATCTAAGTTAGTGGGGTGTGAAAACAGGAACGCATTCTTTTGGGAGCAAAGAACAGGTGGCTCTTGAAAGATCTTATATTTTCTTTTTAGTAATTACCCATAATGTTACGTATAACAAAAAGAATAAATCCACTTACAATTAAGTTTAAATCATGTGTAATCTGTGTTTGAGTTGTGTTGGTTTCATCTGTGGGGGAGATGTATAGCCCACCACGATCTAAAGTCCTTTAAAGCAAATATTTCCAATTAACCAGATATTCAACCGCTAATAATGCTCCATTTATTTCAAGCAATTATTTTTACAACACAATTTCATTGTTAAAAAAATTAGGGTAAGCTTTTGGACTTTATTATAACAGAATTTTAAACCAGTATATTTGTTGGAATTAAAATATAAATATATATGCCTGTTTCACAAAGATGTTTGTGAGGCATTGGGGAGGAAAAATTGGCCATCTTATCCCATGTTGCTTATTAAGAAGTATAGCTCTAAGCAACATTTATAACACAAGAAGGGAAACTTCAGTGTGGAAGCCTGGTAATGGCATTCTGTCATGGAAAAAGAGGGCAGAGAGAAGCTGCCCATACTTGTAGATGATCAGTGGGCAAATATGACAACTAGTCCTGTTTCCAAGAACTAGCAAAGATGTGGTGCTGCAGAAAGTGGATGAGACTAAGGCCAAAGGCCAAGGAGTAAGTGGATTAGGGACCATGATGCTCACTTGTGAGATGAGGCAGTGAGAGCAGCGAGTATAAGCAATTCTTCCAAGAAAAATGACTACAAATGAGAGAAGAGAGAAATAGTAGCTAGAGGAGGCTCGGGAGGGAAGAACACATGTACAATAAATTTCAGCTTTCTGGAAGACCAGGTAGATGGCGGTGCCATTACAGAGGTTAGGGAACAGAGCAAAGAGTCGGGAAGCTTATGAAAAAATCAACGTCAGCGAAAGGACATCACTGCCTCCAGGGCCCTTTGGATGGTGCATATGACGTCTCCCTTCTCCTGGCATTCAGATACTTGGTGGAACCTTGGAGAATGAGAATTCCTCGAGGACCCCTGGCTAATTGGAAGAGGGATTAAGGAAGCCCTTAATCTTAAGGAAGAGATACTAGACTTGCTGCTAATATAAGTAAGTTAGTGCTCTAGGAATTAATTACAGTGAAGCCTACATTACTGTAAAAAGTTGGTGGAGGCAAGAACAGAGAGGGACAAGTAAATTAATTCTACTCTGATCACATTGAGCTTTGAGCCTGTACTGAAAATCCAAGATCTGGAAGGTCTGTCAAGCCAGGACACAGAGAGCAGGACACGTCTGCTTAGGTTCATTCATGAGCAAATCTATATCAAGCACCTCTAGAATACACCAGCCTCTGGCCTCTGCACTAGAGATACATATGCTTAAGAAATCTTCCTGCAGTTGGGAGCTGAGGATGAAAAGGTCCAGAGTTAAGTGGGTGTGGAGTAGCTCTTGGGACAGGTCTCTGTGGAGACCTGTTTTCCACATCTCAGCCTTTTACCTTATTTCTCCTTCCGTATAACTAGCCCTTTTGATGACCCATTCTCATTTTTTTTTCTTCTTGCAGATGTCGGATAGGGTTGACTGGTTACAAAGCCAAACTGGAGTTTGCAAAGTTGATGTCTATTCCCCCGGAGATGACCTACCCCAGGACTGGAAAATGGTAAGTGTGAGCCGCCTCATAAATACTGAGTCAGGAATCTGTGCCATTAAGAGTAGCTTTATTCTCTCCACCACCACCTCTTATTCTTGAAGATGAAGTTATTGGGGGAAAAATGAACTCCTTTAGAACAAGTGATATTGTCATTCTGCCTACATCATTCAACTTAGTATCAGGCACCGTAAGTCAGAGTCCTGTCAGAAGATGGAAACCGCACCAGTAACTGAATATTAAAAACCTGTTCAGTGAAAAGTATTTAACTAAGTTAACTACTAAAAGCTGTGAAAGAAGACTCAAAGAGTTCCAGAAGCAGCAAACGCAGAAGGCAGCTACTACCCCTAGGCTGGAAGAGTAAACAAGGAAGAAACTAAGGCTCACGAAAGCTCCCTCGCCCTCAACCAAGGCTGCTTCAGATCTCCTTGGAGAGAGTGAGCTGCAACAGGACAGCCACCTGCATCCCAGTGGTGCTGAAGACACTTGCCAGAGGGTACAGGGGGGACAGAAGGGAAACGCCTCCCACCTGTGATGACCACATAGTGCCCCTCCAGTGCCCTATGTCAACAAAGCCAGCTGCCAAAGGAGAAGTGTTTAGAGAGTCCAGTTCCAGAGTCACAAAGCAAGACAAAAAAGGGTGGACCTGGAGTTGAGAGACAACGATGAATAACTGGCACAGACACTGTGCTGAGTTTTAGGGTCAGAGATAGATAGAAAAATAAATTAGAATTCTCTCCCTTTACGGATCTCACAATCTAATGGAATCCCCATGGTAATCCTCATCCTTAGTACTAACATTTGTCACACATCTACTTGCATGTAATGTTACATGGTCCATATTCTGTTTGTCCACAGTCTATTTGGTCTGCCTTATATAGCCTAAGAAAGAAAACACTAACAAATCTACATTAAGACATTCGGACATACAGATACTAGATATCCAATTAATGTAGAATGAGTGCTAACCAAAACTGCTTCCACTAGATCTTTTGTTTACTTCTGCCCTTTTCTTTAGAAAAACAACAAAAAAATGAGTTTCAATATTAAATTAACAAAAATTTCTCAATTTTTCAATAAGTGAGAAGCACTCTAGCGGATGTAGTAAAGAATTAAAGTTTCTGTCCTCGTAGACCATATCATTCATTTGGGAAAATAAAAAATACGCATGTGCTCTAAATAACTAGTAGACACCAATTATAAGAAGTTCGTGGTAGTTTGCCAAATGGATTTTCTGGACAGCAATTGCTCTGGGTGTTTACAGAACAGATCATTTAGAAGTGGGAGATAGGGAACATTTTATAAAGTATGTTTAATTGAGTTAGAGGTGAAGAATAGGACGGGAGGTGTATGTGTTGACTTAACACTAAGCTACTGAAGCAGAAGACGGCTGAGGAGAGAAAATTAAACCCCTTAACCCTTTTCATATTCTCCTTCAGGGCCATGAAAATTTTCCCTGTTCTTAATTAAGAAAGACTCAGAAATAATGGGGCATCCACCTTCCCCAACTGTTCAAGATGCTAGTCTATAAGAAAGTTAAAGGATGCAAGAGGGCAAAAGGTTTGGAGGAGATGGGTGTTTGATTGTCAACTCCATCAACAGAAAAAGAAACAGGGTTAGTCTTTCCGCCAGTCACTCTGACTTCATCAGCTACTTCTGCAAAATTCTTCTGGATTGAGTGGAGTCATGCACATAGGGTGCACACATTTTAGTTTAAAAAACGTAAATAGAGACAATTGAAAAGCTAAAGCCCACCAAGCTAACACAGCTCTTCAGACTCCATCACGAAGCTCGCTGCTGTGCTAGAGGGTTGTTTTTCCTTAATGTTCTGTGAAAAGGATTGAAAAGTAAAATCTACGTCTGCATTATAATAAGACTGTACATGTTACAGCCTAATTTTGGAAGCAGGCCTATTTGCAAATAGTGTGCCCATCTGTAAAAGTAGGTAACATTAAGGAATAATTTTCAAAAGGCAAAATCGAGACTCTTAATTAGATACAAAAATGAATGCATGGTAAAGATTTTTTCAACTAATTAATGAGGAAATTGGTGAGACGTGTTACAGCCAGGGCAAAGGAGAATTTTTTTAAAAGGTATACTTACAGATCAGGAATGTTGAAACGAATGTGCAAATCAAGGCAAAACTGGCCTCTTCCACAGCTAAACCTCCACTGGACAGAAGTTACATGTTTGTAGACACGTTGAATTATTTTGCATTGCTATCAATTATCTGCAGCCTACAGAGTTGCAAAGTAGCTCACACAGAATCAGAATCAGGTTATGTGGACGGCTATATGCAATGCTCAGTCTACAGACTATGGACTATAGATAGTGCATAGTTTTCTATTGAAGCACAAATGTTTTTCCTACACTTACCTCCATTTTTATTGAAAAAATCTCAAAATAAGATAAATTTTGATCACAAAATAAGGCTAGTCTCGTCAGATTTGGTCTGATTATTTATATACTTGTAGCAACCAGATAAGCCTTAAGTTTGCTTTACTGGAACTTTTTATAAGGAGTCACAGATTGGCCTTTAACAGGATCTTTTATTTTATTTTAGTTTTGCCTGCGCCGGGTCTTAGTTGCAGCACGCAGGATCTTCACTGCGGTGCACAGGCTTCTCTCTAGTTGCAGCATGCGGCTCCAGAGCCATGGGCTCTATAGTTTACGGCAGGTGGGCTCAGCAGTTGTGGTGCGAGAGCTTAGTTGCCCCGTGGCATGTGGGATCTTAGTTCCCCAACCAGGGATCGAACCCACGTCCCCTGCATTGGAAGGTGGATTCTTAACCACTGGACCACCAGGGAAGTTCCAAATTGGCTTTTAAAGGCCTCCATTGTTTGCTGTCCTGAGAGCAGGGAGTCAAAACTAAGAAACTCTCTCCACCAGGTTTCACCTGCAGTCCCTAGAAAAATAGGAATGCATTCTGTTGGATTCCTGTGAAACTATTGTTCCTAAATAGAGTCTCAGCCACTTACATTAATCATAATTTTTAACCTAAGTACTTTCCAATCTATTTCACAAAGAAACCTGGGAGAGAGCAGGTTTACAATGGTGAACTGTCACATAGCAGCTGAAGTGCAGACTAACAGAGCTTATGGACCAGACAGGACGACTCTCTACAGACATACACATCCCTTATACAATCTAAGTGGCAAAAACAAACACATTCATTAACAGACCCAAAGATTTAACCTCTCTATAGTAATAAAAATAGAAAGCAAAAGCATATAAATTATGCTTAGCTATTAGTGTTTCACTGTTCTATCTTACTTAGAAATGATCTAAGTATCCAGTGAATATCCATTAATTAGCTCAATTTAATACCAGTCCAGTGTTTTAAGTTACATAAAGATGTTGGAACTTTATCATCAAGCTGACATACTATAAAACATAATAACTGTTGAAACAAAGTTGGTCAGGATAAATATTCAATTTGATTAAACACATTTATATTTTTCATGATCTTAAACATTAAGTACAAGTAATACTAGCTGATTGGATCTGCATAACCTGTATAAGTTTATGAAGAGCACATCAACATAAAATAAAAACGCATACTTAATGTTATACCTAACTCTGGTAAATCAGAAAAGATGTAGCTGTTTTTATTAAACCAAAGTTATTAAACTAATCTTATTTACCAAAAATTTACCCAACTATGTGAACTTAGACTCCTAAAATATTTCTGAGTTAGGCTCTATAAGAATACTTTTTCCAGTCAGAATAGAGATTCTTTTGCTCAAGAAACGTTATAATATTAACTTGTTAATACCATGTGGAGGTAGGAAGACATTATTACTTACACTTAATGCTTTTCTGAATGGCAGACACATAATGATTCAAACACTGATAAACAGCTTAGAGCCTCAATTCTAAACTTTCATCCAGTAGATTCAAATGTCCAGTTTTTTTTTTTTTTTTGCGGTACACAGGCCTCTCACCGTCACGGCCCCTCCTGTTGCAGAGCACAGGCTCCGGACGCGCAGGCTCAGCGGCCATGGCTCACGGGCCCAGCCGCTCCGCAGCACATGGGATCCTCCCGGACCGGGGCACGAACCCGTGTTCCCTGCATCGGCAGGCGGACGCTCAACCACTGTGCCACCAGGGAAGCCCAAATGTCCGGTTTTTAACCAAAAAAAATTCACAAGCCATACAAAGAAACAGGAAAGTATGGCCCATTCAAAGGAAAGAAAGAAATCAACAGAATCTGTCTCTGAAGAAGACCCAGTGGCAGATCTACTAGACAAGGACTTTAAAACGACTGTCCTAAAGATGCTCAAAGAACCAAGGGAAAGATGTGGAGAAAATCAAGAAAATGATGTATGAACAAAGTGGAAATATCCATAAAGAGATAGAAAACCTAAAGATAAACTAAAAGAAATTCTGGAGCTGAAAAGTACAATAACTGAAATGAAAATATCACTAGAGGGATTCAAAGGCAGATTTAAGCAGGCAGAAGAAAGAATGAGCAAAATTGAAGATAGGACAATGGAAATGATCAAGTCTAAGGAACAGAAAGAAAAAAAGGATTGAAGAAAAGAAACAGAGCCAAAGGGCTCTGTGGGACACCATCAAGAGAACAAACATGCAGCATGGGAGTCCCAGTAGGAGAAGACAGAAAAAAAGGGACAGAGAGAATATTTGGAGAAATAATGGCTGGAAACTTCCCAAATCTAATGAAAGATGTGAATATAAACATCCAGAAGTTCAGTGACCTCCCAATAGGATGAAATCAAAAGACCCACACTGGGGTACATCATAATCACAATTTCAAAAGGCAAAGACAGGGCTTCCCTGGTGGCACAGTGGTTGAGAGTCCGCCTGCCGATGCAGGGGACACGGGTTCGTGCCCCGGTCCGGGAAGATCCCACATGCCGCGGAGCAGCTGGGCCCGTGAGCTGTGGCCGCTGAGCCTGCGCGTCCGGAGCCTGTGCTCTGCAACGGGAGGGGCCACAACAGTGAGAGGCCCGCGTACCACAAAAAAAAAAAAAAAAAAGGCAAAGACAAATGGAATATGGGTAGAAGTGATGTTTGTCACTTCCAGGCCTGGACAACAAAAGTTTCTCATTCAATCCTCCACAGTCTCTGGTGTTTCCCATACACTGGCTCAAAGGAAAGATTCTGAGTCCCTAAGGGAGGGTGAAACCATGCAAAAGCAGAGCCTGAGTCCCTGAGTCACTGCAAAGAAGGCTGCTCATCAAATGCCCTCTCTAAATGACGTTACACACAGACACTATATACATATTGAATTGTTTTATTATAGTTTATGATACACATCATTCATCTCCCCTAAATCACCTCCGCAAAGTGGGCTATCAGGTTGGTCCCCCTGGTGAATAGTTTGTACACTGGAACCCACTGAGTTTTCCATTTCTTGGAAGTCTTTGCTCTGACTCCACCACCTTTTCTCTGTCCCTTTCTCAGACATGCATACAGGCAGCTCTCTTTCCTACAGCTTCTTCTTAAAACTAAATTTTGTCCTTTTAGAAGTTCACCCTCGTTACTGACCTTTGGTTCAGAAAAATAATTTTTTAAAAGATTCATATGGAAACTCAGTAGTCTCTTCACACCTCCCACCCAGGCTGATGGGAATGAATTGCAGGACACACCCCTAGCCATGCTCTCTTCCAGCACTTCTGTTTTCACCCAGAGCACTACTTCCCATACACGTAGGCAAGTTATATTCCCTAGTACTCCACAGTTGGTTAACCGTGTTTCACCACATTACCCTACGATCAAGCGTCTTGACTTCTCCTCCTCTTCTCTTACCCTTCTGAAGTCTAATCTTCACTTGACATGTTTAAGGAGTACTACCTGTCTGATACATTCCATTTCAAGGGTACAGATTATTTTGCGCACATTATCTCATTTAATCTTACAATCATATGAGGAAATTATTTAAAAATAATAGTAACTACCATATCCAGCAATTCCACTTCCTGGTATATATCTAAAGGAAACAAAGTCACCATCTCGAAGAGATATCTGCACCTCTGTGTTCATTGCAGCATTATTAACAACAGCCAAGACATGGACAACAACCCAAGTGTCCATTGACGGGCAATGAATAAAGAAAATGTGGTTCATATATACAGTGGAATATGAGAAGAAGGAAACCTTGCCATTTGTGACAATAGCTGCTATGTGAAATAAGTAAGACAGAGAAAGACAAATACCATATGATCTCACTTATATGTGGGCTCTAAAAAAAAAAAAGGACACATAAACTCATAGGTGCAGAGAACAGATTGGTGATTGCCAGAGGTGGGTGGGCAAAATGGGTGAAGGAGGTCAAAGGGTACAAATTTCCAGTTATAAAATAAATAAATCCTGGGGGTATAATGTACAGCATGGTGACTATGGTTAATAATACTGTAGTATGTATTTTGTATCTTTGAAAGTTGCTAAAAGAGTAGATCTTAAAAGAGCTCAGCACAAGAAAAAAATTTTTGAACTATGTGTGGTGATGGTGGACGTTTGACTTGTTGTGAGATGATCATCTCACAATACGTATACAGATATCGAATGATTACAGGTGTTGTACACCTGAAACTCATGTAATGTTATATGTCAACTATATGTCAATGGAAAAAAAAAACTTTTAGTCATGTGTCAAAGGTAAACATAGAAACCCCAAACTCACCTGTCCGGAGGTTAAAGAACCCTTCTCCTTCCAACTAGGCACAAAATTCCAAACTGATTTGAGCTTAAGGCAGGCAAAAAATACTAGCAAAATAGATTTTCTGTTGTCTGTCACCAACAGAGAATAGATCTCTATAAACCATTAATCCATTAAAGAAATCACCAAATGGTGATACAATAAAACCACATTCTCAAGCATTGCTGCCACTGGTGATTATTGGCCATGGAAGAACCAAAATGAAAACCAAAACCAAAATTCGTAGAGAGGAAAATTAAAACTAAAAAACAGAACGTCTGCAAAGTTCTGTTGCCCTTTGGATTCACCTCTGGGGGCCTAAGGAAAGACGCACCTGGTACACCATCCTCATGATGACGTTTACCTCTGTTAGGCAAAGCTGCTGGACATCTGGCAGAGACTTCCAAAACTGTTAAAAGATCATTTTCAGAGAAAGGTGAAATAATGACTCTCCTATGAATATAAAAATAAATCGTGAAAGATTTTATTTAACTCATTAATGAGGAGCTGGTGCAGTTCAAAGGAGAATCAAAGGAAAGAGACATATATAGATCAGGAATATTGAAGTGAATGTGCAAACGGAAGCAAAACTGACCTTTTCCACAGTGGGAGAGACAGTAAGTAATTCTTCCCTGGTCAGAATTAACATGTGTGTAGACAAGAATTATATTGCATTGCTATCAGTTATCTACAGTTTACAGAGTTATCAAATAGCTCTGAGAGAATCAGAATCAGAAAATGTGGAAAGGTATGCTATAGATTATGCATAGTTTTCTACTAGAGCACAAATTTCCTTATAGTAGCTATTATTCAAATTAGCAGAACCATTTAGGAGGACTCTGAACCAAGCTCGGTAGCCCACAAGCAACTTAAACCAGCCTGTAGAGGTCCAGCTGCTTTTCTCTTCTTCCCAAGTCATCCAAACATAACAGAATACTGTAGGGGTGGAGAGTGCCAATTTTAGAGTCCAAACTAGATTTGAATCCTAGCCCCCATCGTGTAGTAGCTGTGAGATGTTAGTCAGTATTTAACTTCTCTAAGCCTCTTTTCCACCTGTGAAACTGGTAGAGGGATACCCACCTTACAGGGTATGTATGAGAATTAAATAAAATAACACGCATAGAGCACTAAGCACAGTGCCTGGTAGTAGACCTAAGTATTGAACAAATAGTAGCCAGCAATTCTATGATACTTGGTAGTTAAAATAGCAAATTATGCTTTAAAGATGGGCAGTACCTGTGGTCATCGCCAGATAGATATAACTCGTTATTACAACGATCCCTTACATTTGATGGTAAGTAGGATACTTTTACATACATTCTTACCTTAGCCTATGTTCAAGTGAAGATTGTAGATTACAGTAGGTGAACATATAAATATGTCCATGTGCTTATCACAGCTAATGTCCACCGAAGAATCTGCATTCACTCAAAACTAATAAATTGTCCACAGATACTAAGTCCTCAATTACAAATCAGATTTTTAACTTAAGTCACGTCAAAGAGTCCACTGGAAGCCATTGAACATATCAGATTGTGCTTGTGTAGCCCAGTAAAGCGATGAATTGGGCACAACTGTCCTTGACTTTTCTAATTTTTTGAAAACTATGCTGGAATAAAGAGACCTAAACAAAACAGATCAACCATAAAAAAATAACAATTAGTAGCAATACATGAAATCTCTGATTCAGCTCAAATGCTACCTCTGTAGCTGCTGACAGTCAGATCTTTTTTTATATATAAATTTATTTATTTAATTTATTTTTTGGGCTGCGTTGGGTCTTCGTTGCTGCGCACGGGCTTTCTCTAGTTGCAGCAAGTGGGGCCACTCTTGGTTGCGGTGCACGGGCTTCTCATTGCGGTGGCTGCTCTCTCTTTTTTTAAAGTATTTTAAAAATTTATTTATTTATTTATTTATTTTTGGATGCGTTGCATCTTCATTGCTGTGTGCGGGATTTCTCTAGTTGCAGCAAGTGGGGCCACTTTTCATTGCGGTGCCCGGGCTTCTCATTGCAGTGGCTTCTCTTGTTGCGGAGCACGGGCTCTAGGCGCACGGGCTTCAGTAGTTGTGGCACGCGGGCTCAGTAGTTGTGGCACGCGGGCTCTAGAGCTCAGGCTCAGTAGCTGTGGCACACGGGCTTAGTTGCTCCACGGCATGTGGGATCTTCCCAGACCAGGGCTCGAACCCATGTCCCCTGCGTTGGCAGGCGGATTCTTAACCACTGCACCACCAGGGAAGCCTGTAGTGGCTATCTTGTTGCGGAGCATGGGCTCTAAGTGCGTGGGCCTCAGTAGTTGTGGCACACGGGCTCAGTCGTTGTGGCTCACGGGCTCGAGAGCGCAGGCTCTGGAGTTGTGGCGCACGGGCTTTGTTGCTTCTCGGCATGTGGGATCTTCCTGGACCAGGGATCAAATCCATGTCCCCTGCTTTGGCAGGTGGATCCTTAACCACTGAGCCACTGGGGGAGCCCTGACAGTCATATCTTAAGGACAGTTGTTTTTGGAGTCAGTATAGTGCAGTGGCCAAGAGCATGGGCCCTGGAGTCACTGCCTGGGTTGGAATTCCTCCTCCGTCAATGATTATAGCTGTATAACCTGAGGTAAGAAACTGACTTAAATCTCTCAGTTCTTCAATTTCCTCTTCTGTAAAATGTGGGTAATAAGAGAGCTAGCATTTAAGTTTACTGCCAGAATAATATTAAATGAGATAACAGGCCTAAAATACTTGCAGCAGTGCCTGATACCTAGTAAGCACTCAATAAATGTCAGTTACATCTATGGGGCTGACGGAGCAGTTAAGACTTGAGAGAGGCGACCATTTTTGTAACTGCTCTTTGAGGTTGTCCTGAATATCCCATATCTTTGCGTTGTTGTAGTTGGATGAATCCTTGTCTGTTTTTCAGGAAGACTCACATGATCCCATCAGGGTGCTCAGCTGGCTCCGCAGAGACCTGGAGAAAAGCACAGCAGAGTTCCAAGATGTTAGATTCAAGCCTGGAGAAGCATCATTAGGTGGGGAAATGGTCCACTCAGGAGACCCACACAAAAGTTTCTGTGTGGACTATTATAACACCACCAGCAAGGGCAGTCCAGGGAGATTGCATTTTGAGATGAGTCACAGAGAGAACCCTTGTCAGGGCCCCAGTGCCCACGCTGGTAACAGGAGCTCAGTAGACGAAGTTTCCTTCTACGCCAATCGCCTCACAAATCTCGTCATAGCCATGGCCCGCAAGGAGATCAACGAGAGGATTGACGGCTCTGAGAGCAAATGCATCCATCAGTCAGTGTACGTGGGGGATAAGCCCGCACCCAAAAAAAGCCTGAGCAAGGTGGCATCAGAGCTGGTGAACGAGACTGTCTCTGCCTGTTCCAGAAACTCCACCTCGGATAAGGCTCCTGGCTCCTCTGACAGAGCCTCAGGAACATCACAGAGCCCCGTGAATTTAAAATACAAAAGTGCTTTGAAGATCAAGGACAGCACCAAGGAAAGCAGGGGTCCAGACGACAAGCCTTCTTCTAAGAAGTCTTTCTTCTATAAGGAAGTGTTTGAATCTTGTAACGCAAGTGATGCCACAGAGGGCAGAAGGTCCTTACCCGCAGAGGGAGAGATGTTGAGAGAGCAGGAAAAGCCCAATGACTTCACAGCTTCTGTCAGTCAAGGGATCATCACCTATGCTAACAGTGTGGTGTCTGATATGATGGTCTCCATCATGAAGACACTGAAGATCCAAGTGAAGGACACGACCATTGCCACCATCCTGCTAAAGAAGGTCCTGATCAAGCACGCGGAAGAGGTGGTCTCAGATCTCATCGACTCCTTCATGAAGAACCTCCACGACGTCACAGGGGCCCTCATGACTGATACGGACTTTGTCTCGGCCGTGAAAAGAAGTCTCTTCGTTCATGGAAGCCAGAAGGCCACAGATATCATGGATGCCATGCTGAGTAAACTCTACTCAGTGATATTTGCCAAGAAACCTCCTGAGACTGTCAGGGAAACCAAGGACAAGTCTGAGAGTTATTCCCTCATGTCCGTGAAAGGAACGAGTGACCCTAAAAACCGAAACGTCAGCTTTGCATCCATGAAATCTGAAGGTAAATTGAGGGAAAAAATAGGCTCTCCTGCACCCAAACCCGAGAAGGAGAAGACTTGTGTTGAAACTCTGGGGGAGCACATCATCCAAGAGGGCCTGTCCCTGTGGCATAAAAACCAGCAGAAAGAAGGAAAATCCCCAGACCTCCAGTGTGCACCGCTTGCAGCTTCCAACAAACAGCATAAACCTGCGCCAGACTCTCCCTCGGGAGTTCCTCTCGATCCTAGCAACCTCAGTCCCTCTACGCATCACCCAGAGAAACTGGAGAATTTTATGCATGACTCTGAGTCCTGGGCCAGGGACCTGATCGTATCCGCCTTACTTCTGATTCAGTACCACCTGGCCCAGGGGGGAAGCATGGATGCACAGAGTCTCCTTAAAGCTGCTGGTGGCACCAACTTGCAGGCCAACAGCAAGTCCCCTGCAGTTTCTGATGAGTCCGGCCTTAGGTCTCCTCATATGGGGGTTGACCAAGAAGCAGCAGAAAAGAAGGATCTAATGAGCGTTTTCTTCAACTTCATCCGGAACTTACTCGGTGAGACCATTTTCAAGAGCGACCGTAGCTCTGAACCCAAGCCGACTAAGGAAGAAGACAGTCCCCAGTGTGAAAGACCTGTAAGTCCTTCTCCCATCAAACTAAATGAAGGCGATGAGGCTGGAGGTACTTTTGCTGGGCTGACCAAGAAGGTTGCTAACCAGCTAGATGACCACATGAACAAGCAAATGGTAGAACATCTGATGGACTCAGTGATGAAGTTGTGTCTCATTATTGCCAAGTCCTGTGACTCTCCATTGGCAGAAGTAGAAAGTAATAAGTCTGGGGACACCAACAGGCCAACTTCATCCTCCCCAGATAGTCTACATGAGTGTTTGCCGACCAAGGGCACAGGGGCAGCAGAGATCCTCCTGAAGAATGCTTATGAAGCTATCTACAACGAATTGAGAGGCATATCAGCACCGCTCCCCGAAGGGTCTGCAGCACCCAAAGTGATTGTCAGCAGTCACAACCTAGCCGATACGGTTCAGAACAAGCAACTCCAAGCCGTTCTTCAATGGGTGGCCGCCTCTGAGCTCAATGTCCCCGTGTTGTACTTTGCTGGTTATGATGAAGGAATCCAGGAGAAGGTAAGGAAGTAGAATCGGGAATTTGGGAAGATTTTTTAGGGGTTAATTAGGGTTTTAAGTTCTTTTTTTCTTTCTGAATGGAAAGAGAGCCACGAGAAGGGTAGAATGGGGACAGTAAAAATTTGAAGCTCATGCCTCATGGTAGAGATAATGGGTAAATTAAAATTCAATTTTGCCCACTAGGAGGCGTATCAAAGGGTAAAAGGGAGATAAATCATTTTTTTTCCTCTTTTTTTTTCTGCGTATATTGATGGGAGTGCACAAATAAGGAACCTGCAAGAGACTTGGTGAAAGAATCAGATTAAGGTCTGGGCTCAGGTTGAATTCTGCATGACAGCTTTGCCCAAAGAACGAGAAGGAGCTGCTGGGAAGCATCCCATCCTGGGGATGTGCTGCTGGGCCGGGGAGGCGGGGGGGTGAAGGGTGGACTGATGGCCTTTTCAAGCCTGTCATTCCTCTCTTAGCTGGTGGTCTAGGAAGTGTTGGGGATTTGAAGGGATTCAATAAATAACATCCCTCTTCCCCTCACCGTGGGTTCTGAGTCAGTTGAGAAGTAAGACCAAAGAATAAGGCAGATGGAAAATCAGCTTATTACTGTTCTTACTGGTAAAGGTAAGTGTGCCTTCTAACTCCTTTCTTCTCCCAGGTTAGGCCTTGGAACTGCTCACTGAAGGGAAATTTGGGGTCCAGAAAGCTTTTGTTTATGTAGTTGCCGTTTCATGCTAGTGTGGGAGAATTAAGAGAGGCCATCTCCACAGCACGCACGCACACACACACACACTCAGGATTTTTTATTATTTTCCCTCAATTGAGAAAAGTAGAACAATGGCATTTTAAGTAGTAGAAGGTGGCACGAGAGGCTGGGATTATTTATAAAAAGCATTCATCTTCTTAGAAACCAGAGGATGTGGAGAAAGAGGCTTTCTCTGTTTAATATGGGGTATTAGTAACCCTCGTAACTGGGTTACTTGGTTTATCTGATGACCGGGAAGACACAGAACTGTGTAGCATACAGAATAGGCCACACTCAGCCTAAGCGAGAAACTGTGTCATCTGTAGACTTGCTACTCGTGCGGTCTGTGGACCGACAGCATTGGCATCGCCTGGGAGCTCAGTACAAGTGCAGAATCTCAGGCTCCACTCCTGACCTACTGAATCAGAGTCTTCACTTTAGCAAAATCCCCAGGTGATTTGTGTGCATATGTTCCACTTGGGCTAAAGGACAGAACGTGGAGATCCAACCTTAGGTTTATCCCTAAGAGTCCTCGGCAAGTTCTGTCTCTTTACAGTTTTTCCAATCTGTACAACAGACAAGTGTTTTGGCACGTAGTAATTAGCGGATGGGCCTGTATTCACAAAAGCTGTAGACTGATGCAAAAAATCTAAAAAGCCTAGCTTTCACGTGTACAGTGTGAAACGGGCTTTGTTCTGACACCATCTTTTAAGTCATCCCCATCATACATAACACATTCTGATTTTAGGTTATTTTGAATTAGAATGTCTGTGATAGAATTCTCTAAAATGGGGACAGTAGACTTGCAGGCCTCCTTGTTCTACACACACGCACATCTTTGCCCAAAGTAAAGACTGTCATCTCTTTCCTTGAAGAGCGGAAGGGTTGAGCAGCAGCATGTCCAACTTCAACTGAGTGGATTTGCTCTGAGCGTCAGTATATGTTTAAGAACAGCTGGACGAAGTATACATCAAAGAAACTACCTAAAAATGAGTCACAATTTGTTTTTGGAAAGAGATTTAATTAACATATGCAAACATTTTCATGCGATGCAGGTGATTGAACCTGGTAACACTGGGATGCCCATGAGCCCAATTCCTTTAAACAAATTTGCATCCATTTTTGAATAAGTATATGTGCATAGTTCAAAATCCAAAGGCACAAAAAAAGATGCACACTTAAAATTAAGGGCTTTTTCTCATCTTTATCTCCCATCCCATTGCCCTCCCTGGAGAAAACCATTCTGATCAATTTCTTGTTTATCCTTCCAGAAATGCCTATGCATGTACAAGTTAATACTTTTACATACTTATCTTTCTTTAAGTCACAAATGGTAGTCTTTTATCTATGTGTATATATTCTCTTCTGCAACATATAGAGTTGCCACATTCTTTTCTAATGGCTGCATATTTACTGTATGCAGGTGCTGTATGTAACCACTCTTCTATGGATGGACATTTCAGTTACCAGTATTTTGCTGCTATAAGCAATGCTGTATGCACAGATTCAAATGTATCTGAACATGTGCTTGTAGATTGGATATGTATTCCCCAATGCCTTTTATAGAGCTTGCACCAACAATATGACAGTGTCTACTTGCCACAGTTTAACCAACAGTCCATTCCAGACTTTTGACCTTTGCCAAGTGTCGCCTTACTTTTCACATATCTTATTAGGAACGAGGGTGAATACCATTTCATATGTTTAAGAGCCATTTTTCAGTCCTTTTTCATGGATGAATTACTTGTTCATGCCCTCTGCCCATTTTTCTGTTGGGTTGTTGGTCTTTTTTTCTTTATCTCTGAGAGGTTTTTTATATACAAGGAAATTAGCCTTTGTGATATTTTTATCATTTGACTTTTGATTGGTGTTTTTTGTTGTTTTTGCCATACAGAATTTTGAAAATGTTTATGTAGTCAAATATGACAGTTTATCTTTTATTTTTCCTAGATTTTGTGTCGTATTTTGGAAAACATTCTCTACCACAAAATATTAACAAGACTTCCCCATGTTTTTCTTCTAGTATCTTTATGATTTTTTAAAAAAATGTTTAAAACTTTGATCCATGTTGAATTTGTTTTCACATAAGGTGTGATGTAGGGATGCAATCTCTTATTTTTTTTTCCAGATAGCTGTCTTTTTTTTTTTTAACATCTTTATTGGAGTATAATTGCTTCACAATGTTGTATTAGTTTCTGCTGTATAACAAAGTGAATTAGCTATACATATATGTATATCCCCATATCCCCTCCCTCTTGCGTCTCCCTCCCACTCTCCCTATCCCATCCCTCTAGGTGGTCACAAAGCACCAAACTGATCTCCCCGTGCGATGCAGCTGCTTCCCACTAGCTCAGATAGCTATCTTTGTTTTTTTTTCAAAGCCTTCTATTCCATTGAATCATTTGTCTATTCTTACTAGTTTAATACTATTTTCATAGCATATTGATTTAATTACTGTAATTCTATAATATGGTTTAATATCTGATAAGGACTAGAGACTCCTTATTTCTCTGTCTCAGAAATTTTCTAGGCGCTATTTCTGTTTCACCCCCAGCTGCAGGCAACCATCAACCTGCTTTCTAGCATTACAGATTTGCCTCTCCGACATTTTACATAATGGAGTCATAAACTGTGCAGCCTTTTACATCTGCCTCTGTACACCTAGCATAACGTTTTTGAGGTGTATCCATACTGCAGTATATGTCAGTAGTTCATTTCTTTTATTGCTGAATATTTTCTATGTTTTCTCTACCCACTCACCAGTTAACAGACATTTGGGTTGTTCCCACTAGTTGGCTATTATGAATAACGCTTCTGCACACGTTCACATGCACATCTCTGTGTGGACATAACGTTTTCATTTCTCTTGGGTGACAAGGAGTGTAACTGCTGCATCTTACGGTAAGTGTACTTTCTTAAGAAGCTGTCAAACTGTTTTCCAAAGTGGCTGTACCATTTTACGTTCCTACCAGCAATTTTTTGTTGATTTCAGTTTCTCATTATTCTTTTTTTTTTTAAATTATAGCTGTTATAGTGGTTTCTGAGTGTGGATTTAATTTGACATACATACATTAAAATGACTAAAGATGTTGAACATCTTTTTTATGTGTTCATTAGCCATTCATATATATTCTTTGATGAGTTGTCTGTGTAAATCTTTTGCCTATATTTTGACTGGGTTGCAAGAATATAAAGTTACAAGAATTCTTTATGTATTCTGGATACAAGTCCTTTGTCAGATATGTATGATTTGCAAATATTTTCTCTCAGTATGTATCTTGTCTTTTTACTTAATGGAGTGCTTCAAAAAGCAAAAGTTTTTAATGATGACATCTAATTTATCACTTTTTGCTTTCATTGCTTGTGCTTTTGATGTCATATCTGATAAATCTTTGCTTAACTCAGTGGTTCTCAACTGGAGGCAGTTTTGCCCCCAAGGGACATTTGGTAGTGCCTGGAGACGTATTTTCTTGTCACAACTGGGAAGGGGCAGTCTAGTGGGGAGAGGCCAGGGATGCTATAAACATCCTACAGTGCACAGAACAGCCCCTCAGCAAAGAATTACCTGGTCATAAGGTCAGTAGAGCCAGATTGCGAAACCCTGACCTAATAACCAGGGTCATGAAGATTCTCTTGTTTCTTTTCTTCTAAATAATAATTTCAGCTCTAATATTTAGGTCTGTGACCCATTTTGAGCTCATTTTCATGTATAATATGAGGTAGGTGTCTAGATTCTAGATTCACACTTCTGCGTGTGGGTATGCTGTTGTCTTCAGCACCTTTGTCGAAAAGACAAATGGACATCTGGCCCTTTTGAATTCTTCCCCCTTTATACCAACAGAATCACCACAAATGTTGAGGTTCAAGCTCTCTTTTGATTGGTGTTTTCATGGTACGTCTTTTGCCGTAATTTTACTTTTAACTTACCTATATCACAAAATGGTACAGCCACTTTGGAAAAGAGTTTGACAGTTCCTTAAGAAAGTATACTTACCATAAGGTGGTTCACGTTACCATTTTCCATAGGCAACGTAAGTAGGGTCATTTTTTTAAATCTATTCTGACAGCAGTTGGTGTGTTTAGACCATTTACAGTTAGCCTAATTATTGATATGCTTGGATTTAGGCCTATTATTTTAATGTTAGTTATGTTTATTCTCTCTGCTTTTCCTGTTTTTCCTTTTGTTGCCTTCTTTTGGATTATTTAAACAGTTTTTAGTTGTCCATTTTAATCTATCGTGTTTTCGTCTGCATCTCTTTGTGTAGTTTTTTAGTGGTTTCTCTGGGGATCACAATAACATACCTAACTTTTCAGAGTCTAACTAGAGTCAATAGTTACCACTTAAATTGGAATGTAGAAATCTTCCTACCATATAGGTCCCTTTACTCTTCTGCCTTAGGTTGCAGTTATTTTATGTATTTAGTTGCAAAAATCCTTAGGCAATGTTATTTTTGCTTTCAACCGTAAAGCACGTTTTAAAGAATGGAGGCGAATCGTTTATCGTTTATCCTGAGATTTTGACACTCTCTTTTGTTCTTTGTTCACTCCTTATGTTCCCAGTTTCCTTCTGATACCATTTTCCTTTTGCCCGAACAACAAGAGTGCATTTTCTGGCAATGAATTCTCTTAATTTAATACGAATTTTTCTTTATTTGACCTTCATTCCTGAAGTATATGTTTGCTGGACATAGAATTCTGGTTTGATAGTTCTTTTCTTTTAGTGCTTAAAAAGTGCTGTTTCACCTCCTCTGTCCTCTATGGTTTCTGACGAGAAACCTGCTGTCGTTCGAATTGTTCCCTTTCACAAAATGTGCCATTTTTCTCTGACGGCTTTTAGATTTTTTTTTTCTTTTTCTTCAGTTTTCAGCAATTTGATTGCAGCGGGTCTTGAAGTGAATTTCTTTGGGTTCATGTTGTTTCAGCTTCACTACGCTTCTTGAATGTGTCAGTTATGTCTGTTGGCAAATAGGGGAAGCTTTCACTAAGTATGTTTTCTGTACTCCCCTCTTTCTCCTCTCCTTCTGGGATTCTAATGACATAGATGTAAAACCTTTTGGAATTGTTTATTTTCTCAGTCTTTTTGAAAGAGGTTGAATCAGTCTCTTACCCTGTTCAGTGCGACACATTTCTATTGCTCTTTCTTCAAGTTGACTGGGTTTCCTCTCTCATCTCCGTCCATTTAGTTTTCATTTGGGATTTTGTATTATTGTTTAGTTCCAAAATTTCCATTTGGGTCTTCTTTATATCTCCTCTTTGCGGAGACTCTGTCTTTCCATTTGTTTCAGGAGTATCCTCATTATTGGGTTGGCCAAAAAGTTCATTTGGGTGTAGCCGAAGATGTGATGGGAAACCCCGAACGAACTTTTTGGCCAACGCAATACTTCAGTCTGCACGGAATTTCCCCCGAAACAGTTCCTGATTTTTGGCCTGTTCATTTGCCCTTTGACTTTCTCACGCAGTCAGGTGCGGAATGCACAAAATATAAACTTTGATTCCTTTGTTGCTGCGAGGATTCCGGGTGGGATAGCAATGGACTGTGCTCACATTAGAATACTTGCTTTGGCTCATGGTTTCTCATTTTAAGCTTGGGAAGAGACCTGGGTATGAGTATTACCTCCGCTAATTTCTAGCATTGTATTACTGACAGTCTTCACCTCTCCGGGCAGCGTTTTCGTGGGGGTTGAATGGATCTTTGAGTCACCTTCCTGCTCTAACATCCCAGTGTTGTCTGGTCTATGGGGCAGGGAAAGCAGCACCCACATTTGTCCTATGTCTCTTTCTCTCCTGCCCTTGTCAGTCTTGGGACAATGATGGAGCCCGTTTTATGATGCTACAGTGAACTTGAGAACTTTAGAATCCTGAGAAGGCAAGAAGACCATTGACCAAACACCCACTGGGAGCAGGAGGTTTTTAGTCTTAGTGGGAAATCACATTTTCCGTATCACGGACAGGGGGATGTTACTTAAATTAAGGGCGATGTAACCACCTTTCTTCTGTCAGACAGGCCAGCGAGCGGCCCGGTTACGGACATCTCCTCAGCGTCCCCCTCGAGGCCCCCCCGCCGCAGGGGCTCTTTTGCCCTCGCCTCGGCAGCCCTTCCCCGCCCTCGGTGGGATGCTCGGCCGCTCACCACTGCTTTCCTTCCCTCCCTCAGCTACTTCAGCTCTCGGCAGCCGCCATGGAAAAAGGGCGCAGCGTAGGTGAGGTTCTGCAGTCGGTGCTGCGCTATGAGAAGGAACGACAGCTGCACGAGGCGGCGGGCAACGTCACGCGGCTGCAGCTGCTGGACTGGCTGATGGTGAACCTGTGATGGGGCCGCTGCCCTCCCCTCTTCCCGCGCTGGGCCCGGCCCTCGTCCCCTCCCTGCCTTCTCACCTCCGCAGCCCCCGCCTCCGTATCATCACAGAGCCCCAGCGTCACCTTCATACCACTCACATCCAAGACACGTCATCTTGTGCTAGTCCCTGGATTTCGCATTTTCCTGTCCATGTGAGCAAGGACAAAAAAAAAAAAAAAAAAAAAAAAAAAATGGCTTCGGGTATTTTGTTTCCTTGGCATCCAATGGGACGGTAAGGTGAAGCAATCTCAGCAAGGAAGAAAGAACCCGATGGCTAATAGCAGAAGAAAACTACTGCCGGCCTGAGAGACCCCAGCAGACGCCGTTTGGCCTGTTGTCTCTGGATCCCCCCGTCAGTGCCTTGCGGCTCCCCTGCGTTCAAGTGGTCCCTAAAAATAAGCCACAATTCATCAAGCGTCATTTCAGCCCTTTATAACCTTGTAAGTATTTTTCAGTATCCAATCTAAATCCTCCTAATTAGGCTACCAGGACTTGGCTCCTTGTCCTGTCTCCGCAGCACAACTGTCCACCTCAGCTCTATCCGTGGTTGCAGACAGTCGGTGACAAAAAAGGTCCAGAACACCTGAGTTCTGTTGCCAGTTCTGAACCTTTCTGGCTGTAGGACCTGGGACGAGTCACCTCTTCTGACACTGCTCTGACTTAATGTCCATGTCACCCCACTTTAGAAGCATTTTCTGAAGTTTACATTCTCCAGCTATTTTTTATTCTCCATCCTTCCTTTTAGACACTTCCTCCTCCTCTGGTTTCTAGTTTCCCTATTTTTCTACGTCTCTCAGGGGCTCTACTCGACTTTGTCAACCGCTTACATGTTTGTCTTTCCCAGGACTTTCTCGTGACCCTCTGCTACTCTCTACCATCTTCCCTAGGTGATCTCATCCAAACCCATAGCTTCAATTACCTGGTGTCTCCCTTCATGGACAGTTACACACTGATTAAAATGAAAACTACGAAGCCATGTACGATGTTTATGATGTTATGATCTTGAGTGCCTTGTACACAGTTATCTGTACTATAATTACAACCATATACAGACTGAGTTCGTGTAGGTAAAGACTAGAAGGGCAGGTGGTGGGTGAGTGGATACATCCTGTAGTTTGCTCGTCTTCCGTCCTTCGGGAGAGCTGTTGTGTCCTACTCCACGTGGTCCTGGAGAAGCATCAGTCATGGCACTGCCACCACACCACACCACACTGTGGGCTTGTGACCCAGGCTGGCCAATCAGAGGACCCCAATATCTCAGACACGGTGATGAGTTCAAGTCCGACCAATCACCTCTGAGACTTTCCCACCAGCAGGAAGACTGCATCTTCTGACTGGCCGAGAGTGGTCACCTTAACTTCTGGGCAGAGCTTGTCTTCAGAGTGAAGTTAACCATAAAAAGAAGCAAGACTAATGCGGGAGAGGGAGTCTGAGCTCCATGATCTTGTCTGAACTCCTAGATCTTGCTGTATCTACACTTAGCCCTCCTGATTCCCCAGTCACATAAACCGATAAATGTCCTTTAAACTAGTTGGAACTCAGCTTCTGTCATTTTCAAACCAGAATCCTGACTGTCTTGGGCAAGAGGAAAAAAGTGTTTTTTTATTATTTAGCGTCCTCTCAGTGATGCTGTAACACTGAGTACTTAACCCTCTCCCCACCCCATCTCCCCACACACGCACCCATTGTTGTATTTGATTGAGGGCATGAGGAAGGAGCATGGGTGCAAGGACATCCTTTCCAATCCCTCATCATAGGAATCATGCCAATAGGCCATGTGAATAGAGGGTTTTTTTTTTAAACCTTTATGCATTAAAAAACAACAGTCTTAAGTATTGTACAATAGAAGTGCTGTCTCTAATACAAATCTCTGGTGGAAAGAAACAGGACACACCCTCCTCTCAGGTCACACAATAGGTGGTAAAATGTTTGTGTTCTCGGGGGAGCAGTTTTTGTTTTGTTGTCCTGTGGAGGCCTTGGACTTCGCTGGCCCAACAACTGCCTCGGGCTTTCCGGAAGCTTCTGCTAGATGAGGCAGCTGGACTTCAGCTGTGTGCTGGACAGAGCCCTGCTGACTACCTGAGTTCTGACCCTGTTTAGTGGCGCCTTCGTTGATTTTGTCTTTAGTCTCTATTTGAAGGATCACCTCTGCCAAAGAGGAGAGAGCAGGAACAAGTAAGTGTTCAAATATGAATTACTTTCTAACTGTCCATTAGGCTGTAAGTCATTTGGGGGAAATCTGGTTGTAATGATACAAAAACAAGTCATTTGTAAAGCACATTCTGTGTGCCAGGCATCATTCTAAGCCCTTTATACTTACTGGTTCCTTTGCTCCTTCCTGCAACCAGAGAGAATAGGCATTATTCTCATTCTCATAAATGGAGAAACTGCGGCACAGAGAGGTTAAGCAAATTGCCCAAGGGCCCACAGCTGGTAAGTGGTAGGGCCAGACTTTATCCCAGGCAGCCTGACTCCAGTGACCGAGTACATAACCATGAGGCTATATTGCATATAAAAGATCCTCGCATAATTCCATAATCTGATCAAAATTCAAAAGGTAATTATAGGGCTTGCAGAGGAGGACGCATTGAAAGAAAAGGAAAGGAGGGGAATAGGAATTGGAGATAGGAGAAACACAGAAATTCCTAACGATGAGAGGGCAAAAAAAGAGGAGAACCCAGCCACAGCCAAGTTTCCTGAAAGAGGAAAATGCCCAAATTACGAAGTGTCAGGCCAGTAGTGATGAAACCAGAATAATTAACCGAGGTTGAGCTCAGAGAAATTGGCAGGCAATCCTCCAGAGACGGCTGACCCCCTGGATTATGGAAATAGGACTGGCTATTTGAGGGACTGGACCTTGTTTGCCCAAGTGATGTTGCCCTTGAACCTTGCCCTTCCTGGCCTCAGAAGGGAAACAGAGACTGGCTTTCCTCAAGGTCTGAAGCCTGGGCTGTGCTTTGAGGTTCCGCGGCTCATGAATCCAAGCATGCCTGAGGGCCTGGTCAGGGGTCACGCGAAGAGAAGGCTCCCAGCTACACACCAACAAAGCCCAGCATTGGTTAGGGTTTTATTTCCCTTTTTAATAATGAAATATTTTCAAAGACCCCAATAAAGAACCTAAATAAGATATAAAAATGGTTCATTTTTAAAGAACCCATTTAAGCTATGTTAAAACTCAAAGATACCATAGAACAGAGCTTATGACATATAATTTTAAAGTACCTGGAGGCAACTATTGGAAATGAGCTTTTTAGAAAATGTGTATGACAAGCCGAGGAATATCTCACAGCCCAAATTCCGTTACAAGAAATATTAGAGAAAATCGAAACCAGTGGGATTTAGGGGTTAGTAAACTAAGAACATCAAAATGAAGAGATGCTTAATTGTGATTCCCAAACTATGGAATTTGGACCTCCAAGTATATCACAAAGAACATCATAGAACACTAGAATATTAAGACCATGAGGGGACTTGGAGATAATCCAAACTGCTAATGCAGTGACAAGATACACTTGACAAAATACACTTGACCCACCATGGAATCATCTTGCCTTTCCTGAGTAATTTTAGTAACATGGCACTAACTCACAGAACTAGCTATTCCAGTTTTTAAAAACTCCAATTCTTTAAAAGTTGTTCATTTTGATTGAGCCAAGATTCACTTCTCGGGAACTTTTAGCCTAGTAACTTTGACCCGGTCTTAAATTCTACCCATTAGCATCATACAGAATGAGACAACTAATCCATCTTTTATGTCACAACCCTTCAACTATCTGAAAACATTTACATGACTACTAATTATCAATCATATGACATGATCAGTTCCTTCCTAGATAGGAAATCTCAGCTGTTATCTAACTGGTGTCCATCATGCTGGGAATAGCTACTAACTGCAAGGAGATGGCATTAATATTTCAGACTCATCGAGGTCTAAACAACTCAAGTTCCCAGCTCTTTGTCCAATGAACTGCTGTTAAGCTACACCTCGCCTCTCCTGAACTCCTAGAGTTAGCCTATAAAATCTAGACACAAAACTTTACATTTATCCCTATTAAATCTGACCCAAAACTTTTAGTCTCTCAAAGACTTGCTAATTAGCCAAATACGAAGTAATAAAACAACAGGCCCTGACAGCATGACTGCCTCTTACAAGGTGTGAGCAACCAGCCCTTTGCGCTAAAAAGGAGAATAATTTCATTCCTGGCTCTGAGTTTCTGGATTACCCACCTCTGTCTCAGTACTGAGTTTCTGTTACGAGTTAATGGCCATTCATTCTATCGCCTCAGCAAGAGGCTGGGGTGGAGTGGGGGTCATGATGGGGTACAGGATCCTTCTCTGTCTCCATTTTTCAGATGGGTAGCATGACCCCGCAGATGGGAAAACTTTTGGCAGGCCCTGGTGGTTTATTTTCTGAGCTAGTACCTAAACTCCAGATGCACAAATGCCAGAAGAGTAGTATTTTGCTAAAACTACTTCATCCCACTGAAGGAATGAGAGAACATAAAGATATGGTCTTCTAAAACTACTAAACAATTATAGGACTAATACAGCTGGAAGAGACCTTAGGAATACCCCATTCTACAGAAAAGGAAACTGAAGCCCAGAGAGACAATGACTTGTCCAATATCACGTGGCTAATTTATTTGCCACTCAGTGGAGACAGACTTGCATAACCTCTTTAAAATTGGTGACAACAGCTAGTATTTTCTAAATACCTTCTAAACTAGGTACAGTTCTAAGGTGCTTTATGGACTATTGGGTTTTTTTTTTTTATCAATACTATGACGGGTGAAGTACAGAGCCTACTTTCTAAGATTCAAAATATGCCTATAGATTCTAAAAAGCTGTACATAATAAATGGTTTATAGATCACCCTTTCCCTAGTTCCCTAATATGAGAGGATTTAGACTCTAAATCCTAGGGGAATGGGTGGGAAGGGGCCTGAAACCAGCTTGTACTGGGCATGTATGCAAATAGTTATTGATACAACAGACTCTCTGAAGACCTGGGCTTCAGTCCATGAAACAGAAAACACGGAGGACTTGCCTACAACCTTGCTTCCAGGCAGTCAGGGCAAGAAGGAAGCAAGCTCGACCCACACGCTGTGTAATCCAGGGCAAGTCACTTAATCTCTCGAGCCTCAGGCTCCACGTCTCAAAACATCAGGTCGTCTGTCCCACTGACCACACAGGATGGACAGTGGAGACAGCAGTCTGATGAGGCAACAGATAGGAAAGCATCTCGTAGACCCTAAAGATCTATGGTCCGTGTTTATTATGTCCCATGACTGCCTCCCAGCCCCAGACTTTCACCAGCAAACGTGTGGGAAAGTACAGTGTTTAAGAGGAAACCCAGAAGCAAAGACACCCTGACAAAACTCACACCAAACACTTTCTCAGGAAGTCCAGGAAACCGGTGTCATAGGTTTTCAGCACCATGGTGAGATCCTTGGAATCCGGGTATCTTTTTTTCCCCTTTTGTTGGTTATATTTTTAGGAAAACCTTTGGAATCTTTAGAGATACAACATTATGTGTTTAGTTCCAGGTGTGAATATGCATTGGTCACATCACAGCTGTTCACTCAAACTTGCTGCTTCTGGGAGTGGTCTCTGCAGTTCTCCCGCCCCCTCACACACAGACAAACACACCCGCAGTCTTAGTTTAAAATAACCACATGTACATTATCCAATGAATACAATTTACTTTTACAAATAACTTCCTACTACTCGGCATGTTCTGAGCCACCACCTCCTCCTCCTGGAATCAATCAAATGATTTTAATGGTTTAACATTAACCAACGTAAAATAATAGTGATGATGATGACGACGATAATAATAATAGTAAAGTAAATCTGAAGTGACGGAAACGGCCCGCTGTGAACAAAAAGCAGGTTGTCCATTCTTGGCTTTTCTATGATCCTTCCTCACCCCAAAACGTGAGAATTTGGGACACCCATGGGGAATAACAGGAAAGTCATTTTAGGAGAAGGATTGACTTTCAGAGCTCATGTACAAGCCACACAAGCAAGTTAACCTCATTTCTTATTTTTAGTCGTGTCAAAATTTTGTCCATAACTGGAATGATCAAACTTGGTGGTGGCATAAGACACTGCTTGGAATGATTTTCTTCAGCCATTTCCACGGATTAAAGCCCTCACCAAATGTATCTTCTGTCATTGCTGAAAAGAAACCCCTGAAGACAGGTCCAAAGGTGGCCTGAGAACACAGTGCAATGCCTTGAGGGCAAGACCATTCGTTTGGACATCTAGGTCGTGGTGAGCATGTTCAGAAAGGTGACCACGTATGCTCACACCTTGTAAATATACATGTGAAAGGGCGGATATGTATATACACACATGCAAAACTGACACATTCCATGAAATTCTCACAAAAACTCGGGCGGGGTTCATACAATGGACATCCTGGAAGGTACATAATGAAATGCTTCTAATTACTTTTGCAATCAATACAATTTGCAGGGCGTCCAACAGAACACCTGCTCTTACTGAATTCCTGTAAGAGCCCATGAATGTGTGTATGTGCGTATATACACACATGGGTATCTGTGTGTTTATATAGAAAAAAATGGGCTGGGGGTACTGCATAGGGCATAGGTCCTGTGAACTCCTTTTTGACTGTGGCACCAGGGCTCCCACCTTATCCTAGATTGTCTTTTCATAAATGGTCACAGAAGAATTAGATTCACGGGCTTACAAATAACATAGCTCCTGCAGTCATCTTTATGTAATTGCTTTTCTTGTACAAGTTTTTCCTACCTCTCTGACCTTCCCCAATATCTCCTTATTCTCCCCACCTCCTCTTGCTGTCTGGAGCACCTACGTATCTTGCTACCTTTGAAGAAACAACTTTCCTCTTAATTAAGGGTATTAACTAGGAGTGGCTGGGGGCTGAGGACCTGTTGGCAGCCCAAACCTGGGGAAGGGAGAGCCAAGAACTTAAGTGGATATAGTGTTTCCAAACTCGCCTCATCATAAGCTGCTGTAAAAAACATACAGACTTCTGAGTCCCACCTCAAACACACTATACCATAGGAGGATCCTGGGGATTAGCACTTTTCCCAAGAACCCAAATGATTCTTATAATCAAATAAAATTTGGGAAACACGGATGAGGATGCAGCTCCCAATAACGTCCTTTCTTACGCAGGAAGGGAAGATGTGTGCTTTTGCTACCAAAATCACATTCGGAAGCTTAGTGCTGATGGTAAAAATCGGGTACTCTATGAAAGGGACATGTATCTGTCTTTGGTACCCTCTTACCAAAATGCCTATATTCCCTTCCTTTTGATTCCCCCAAGTACAATCTCTTGAGTTCAGGGTTATAGGCTTGAGATGTGACTCTTCCCACATTGTCTTTGTCTAGCAGGAGGGAACACCAATGCTCCTACTTGTCTTTCCCTAAGTCCTTTGAAATCCAAAAGGCTGAATTCAAAGTGGTGGATGGGAAAAGGACATCTGGGGTCAAGAGACCAGTTCCACTGCCCCATGCATAAGTTATACCAGCGAGTCGGCCAGATGCTCTGCTCTGGTATGGGACTGACCAATCCGAGTGGACGACAGTCTTGGCATTGGAGGGGGATCCTGGAGGACCTTTTCTTGCCAGACCTTAAAATTTTAGTTTCTGGATTGTGGGCTCAGGGCTGTGGCTTTTTAACCAACTGGTACAGAAATAGACTACATTTTAACCCCCAGGTGGCTGAACCAATATATACCGACTGCCCATCAACATGTGAAACACTTTTGTCCAGGAGGGTCCCCCAGGGTGGTGTTCTTTGACTTTCCTATTGATGGGACAAGACGTGGAGAGAAATTATGTGATTTGTCTACCCATTTTGAGGCCACCGTTGGGTGAAAATAAGAGGCAGGAGGGCTGGGAACGACAGTGTGAGCCTGTGAACTAAGCTGACGACAATGTTGTTCCGGATGGCAGGGAGCCCGTCTGTGGGGCCCTCGTTCCTCACATCTGGCTTCACTCCACTTGGCTGACATTAGGGCCACTACGGCTTTTTGTACACAGGAATCCCTTAGCAAAGGGATTTTAGATCTGGGACTGGCTTCATCTTCTGGTTCACAGTGGCTCAGAAGCCCTGCCCGAGTTGGACTTCATTGATCCCCCGGTCTGTCCTGTACAGCACAGCTTGGCTTGAAAGACAGAGGATCATAAAATCCAGGGTCTGGGAACTGGGAGGGGGGGGGGGGGTGCAGCACGGAGACTGTGGATGAAGCTTCATTCCAGCTATTAGGCAGATGTCCTATACAAAACTGACAAGCCATAGCTGACAGCCCTTGCTTACCTATTTTATACCAAAGTTGCAATGAATCTGGAATAGCGAGGGACTCGGGGATTAGGAGAATTTCAGCAGGAAAGAATAAGGCTCCATTAATGATAAACTGTAGCAATGGAATTTTCCACTGTTCTTGCAAAGACGCTTCTGCTCTTTGATTTCCTTCACGGTGCATAGTGCGCGCGGGCAGGCAAGCTGCCAGGGGAGGTGGGGAGAACTGTTAGGAGAGGGTAGAGTTCTAATCTTTTGGGGTTTCAAGATCTGCTGGTAGGCCTTCTGAGCAGGAACCTGGTCATTCTTGGCACCTGTGCATTTTCACTGCCGAGACCTCGCTCCCAGTGACTGCCCCACCCATCTCCATCATGCCCCTGGTACCACAGCTCAGCATCTTTTTACTTTTCTGAAAGAAACCTCTAAGCACAGCCTGCCTTTTGGGGCGTGGCCAGAGGAAGAGCATCATATGGGGTGTAGGGCATGGAAGGTGTCTTCCGGGGCTGGGAAACCTCATCAGCTACAACAGGAAAAAGAGAGTCAGACCTGGGACTCACCAAAGAACGTCTGTCTCCTGGAGGCCGTCTGGATGAAGTGGGTCGGTGGCAAGCCCAGCACCTTCAACAAGGACAAAGCAGTGGATTCCCTCCTCTGGAGTCACACATTCCAAGACTGTTAGAACTGGGTGTGACTTCAGCTAAACGTTGTCTTCTACAGATAAGGACCCAGGATATGAAGCGATAACCTCAAGCCAGTGGCAGAGCAGGTCCAGAGCCTGAGACTCGACTCCTGATCCAGGGCCGTTTCAGTACCCCGAGCACTGACACCACCCACATTATTCTAAACAGACATCAGCACCTACTAGACAGGCCACTCGTGATAGCAGGCAGATCACACTGTCTAAGCAAGTAAACCCGTGCAGCTGCGGACCACCCCTGAATTAAGGGGTGACACATCCCAGCTCAGAGCATGGGAAGGGAGGAAAGGAAAAGGAGATGGGAATCACCAGATGGGCATCAGACCACGATATGACAAAGTATCTTCTGAAAAGACAAGGGTAACACCTGCTTGGTCACCTTTCCCCACTGCCACCTATAGGGGTGCACACAGAAGAGAGAAACGACAGGTGTCCCCCTCAGCTCTGGGCCCCTGTCCTTGCAGCCAGGTTCCCAGGTTGTCCCTTCACGACCCTGCCCTCCTGTTCCTGAGCCGCGCTGACTGAGGTCAGGAGGAAGCTGCAGTTCAGGGGCAGCAGGAACCTCCACCCAGATCCCATGCCCTCCATTGGAGGAGAAAATTGGAGGATTGGCTCCGGGATGCTTCACTGAATCGTCCATCATCAACCTTAGAAGCCATGGACTCTGGTCCCCTCATCTTACAGACATCAGACCAGGGAAGTGACTTGCCAAAGAGGACTAGCCTCCGGGTTTACTGATCTCCAGGGCAGTGTTCGTCCCACCATAGCTATCATTTATAGCTACTGTTAACTAAATTAGTGGAATACTTTATTATCAGTTTCAACCGTAAGATGAATCTCTACATTAATTCCCAAGGATGTATGTGTCTCCCCAACCAACCTTTAACTTTAAGACAATCTAGAAAATGGGGATTTGGGATGAATGGATAGATAGGTTGAGAGAGAGAGGAATTAGATACGTCTTTGTTCAGAGTCAAAATATCTTTGTTCCCTGGGGAAATCCTAAAATGTGAAATTTCCAGTTTTTAGGATTATTTTCTCCCATGTCGTCTAATTTGGCGTAACAAGATGCCTTTAGGTAAAAGAAGAGCAGGTATAATGAATAACCATGTGAGAGTCTTGGTAAAGCCTTTTCATGGCATGATATTCTTCCCAGAAAGTTAAGATGGTAAGTAACAACTGAACAGTGCACAGATTTCAATGGGTGTCATGTCAGCCTGGTTTTTAGATTCTTTGGAATATATTTGAAAGACCGGTATAACAGTTTTATTTTAAATGTTACTATTCACAATATGCTGGAAGTTACATCCTTTGCAGTTACTTACATTTATGATAAAAAGGTTAGATGTCGACTCAAAAGTGTACATAATTTCAAAACATCCAACCCTGTCCCGTAAACAGATGCAGGCCATTGCCCTAGAGCGAGTCCGATGCAGCCTGGAGTCTGAGAGCGGAAGTTACCCCTCCCGAGGGCATCGGTTGGAAGGCAGCCGGGTCCGCCTCACCTCCATGATGCAGGCTAGCTGCTCCACCTCGTTCTCCCCAGGGAACAGGGGGGTAGCCCGTGTACAGCTCGGCCATGATGCAGCCCAGGCTCCACATATCAATGGCTATGTTGTAGGGATGGCCCAGGATCACCTCTGGGGATCGGTAGAACCGGCTTTGGATGTAGGTGTAGACTGCAGGGGAAAGAAAGAGAAACCTCACGTGGAAATCTCCTCTCCAGAGCACGCGGCTCCACATACCTGCTCAGGCGGGGGTGGACGATAATTAATTAAGAACCCCCCCTACCCCCGACTTCTTTTCACTCTGCGGGCTTTGCAGGGAGAAGGAGGTACAAATGGTCAGCACTTATGAGTCCCATCCCACATCTAATCTCATCACATCCCCAGAGCAACCTGATTATCATGAGGGGCTGTTAGCCTCACGTTACTGATAAAGAACTCTAAAGTAGGCATTGTTCTAGAGAAGTAAATTTGTCAGGCAAGCTTTCAAAAAAGAAAACATAAGACGAATATAAAGCTAAGTTTTCAAATTGTCTGATTAATCTGGGGTAGACGCTCTCTGAAGTATTGCGATTTGGCAAGGGGAGACGTGTATGAAAGTTGAAAAAGAAGCGTGGAAAATGCATAATGTAAAAATGTATATTCCATACACTATGTGCATTGCGTTACATATAGAAAGAAAAGTTCAACAAAATCTCAGCAGACGAGGATGTACAGAGGATATTTAGTATTGCAGGCAGCCTAGATTTTACAGAGGAGGAAACTGAGGTTGGAGAAACGGGACACTACAGGTATTTGCAAATGCTGTTAACTGGTTACCTAGATGGGGGCAGGGCAAGGGATTTTGTACTCACTTCTCTGTTGTTTGACTTGGGTACAGTAAGGATGTAATAATTTTTAGTGACTTAAAACAAAGATTTAATAAAAATGACTTTGTACCCTGTCTGTTTCCAAAATGGACATGAGGCACTTTGCAATCAAAGTACGAATATACAGGAAAGATTTTTTAAATGAATTTAATGACAGAGGAAGACAAATACAGTATGATTTCACTTACATGTGGAATCTAAAAAACAAGTGAACAAACAAAAGGAAAGAGAAATGTCTGTTTAGGTCTTCTGCCCATCTTTGGATTGGGTTGTTTGTGTTTTTGATACTGAGCCGCATGAGCTGCTTGTATATTTTGGAGATTAATCATTTGTCAGTTGCTTCGTTTGCAAATATTTTCTCCCATTCTGAGGGTTGTATTTTTGTCTTGTTTATGGTTTCCTTTGCTGTGCAAAAACTTCTAAGTTTCATTAGGTCTCATTTGTTTATTTTTGTTTCCATTTCTCTAGGAGGCGGGTCAAAAAGGATCTTGCTGTAGTTTATGTCAAGAGTGTTCTGCCTATGTTTTCCTCTAAGAGTTTTATAGTGTTTAGCCTTTATATTTAGGTCTTTAATCCATTTTGAGTTTATTTTTGTGTATGGTGTTAGGGAGTGTTCTAATTTCCTTCTTTTACATGTAGCTGTCCAGTTTTCCCAGCACCACTTATTGAAGAGGCTGTCTTTTCTCCATTGTATATTCTTGCCTCCTTTATCAAAAATTAGGTGACCATGTGTGCGTGGGTTTATCTCTGGGCTTTTTATCCTGTTCCATTGATCTATAATTCTGTTTTTGTGCCAGTACCATACTGTCTTGATTACTGTAGCTTTGTAGTATGGTCTGAAGTCCAGGAGCCTGAATCTTCCAGCTCCATTTTTCTTTCTCAAGATTGCTGTGGCTATTCGGGGTCCGTTGTGTTTCCACACAAATTGTGAAATTTTTTGTTCTAGTTCTGTGAAAAATGCCATTGATAGTTTGGTAGAGCTTGCATTGAATCTGTAGGTTGCTTTGGGTAGTATAGTCATTTTCACAATGTTGATTCTTCCAATCCAAGAACATGGTAGATCTCTCCATCTGTTTGTATCATCTTTAATTTCTTTCATCAGTGTCTTATAGTTTTCTGCATACAGGCCTTTTGTCTCCTTAGGTAGGTTTATTCCTAGGTATTTTATTCTTTTTGTTGCAGTGGTAAATGGGAGTGTTTCCTTAATTTCTCTTTCAGATTTTTCATCATTAGTGTATAGGATTGCAAGAGATTTCTGTGCATTAATTTTGCGTCCTGCTATTTTACCAAATTTATTGTTTAGCTCTAGTAGTTTTCTGGTAGCATCTTTAGGATTCTCTATGTATAGTATCATGTCATCTGCAAACAGTGACAGTTTTACTCCTTCTTTTCCGATTTGAATTTATTTCTTTTTCATCTCTGATCGCTCTGGCTAAAACTTCCAAAACTATGTTGAATAATAGTGGTGAGAATGGGCAGCCTTGTCTTGTTCCTGATCTTAGTGGAAATGGTTTCAGTTTTCCACCATTGAGAACGATGTTGGCTGTGGGTTTGTCATATATGGCCTTTATTATATTGAGGTAAGTTCCCTCTATGCCTTTCTGGAGAGTTTAGCATAAATGGGTGTTGAATTTTGTTGAAAGATTTTTCTGCATCTATTGAGATTATCATATGGTTTTTATCCTTCAATTTGTTAACATGGTAAAAGCAGGAAAACTAAATAGTTGAATGACAGCAGCATCACCTGGAGGAATATACAGTCTGGTCCATGGAGGAAACAGACATTCAAATAAAATTTTTTTAAGGAGCCAAGTTGATTTTCAGTCTTCAAGGACGAGTAGAAATTAGCAATGGAAAAAAGGCAAATAAGAACCATCTGAAGACCTGGAGCCATGGGTACTAGCACCCAGTGTGGTGTGGCGGGGGGTCAAAGGTGAACGTGGGCAGCACGCGACAAGGTTGAAGAAGCAGACAGGGGCCAGCCTGATTCGAAATAGCTTGTGAACTAAACAGGCTAAGGGGTATGTGTGTGGATTTTAAGCAGAGGGGTGTTCGGGCTCAGATTTTATTTTAGGAAACTCCCTCTGGCTAGAGTGGCTTGATGGGTAGGCCCGAGTAGGTTACCAGTCAAGGCAAGGACGCCAGTTAGTAGTCAGAGTAAAGGCAGCAAGTGGAAGGAGAGAGCAGTTTTGAGAAACGCAGGAAATGGACTAGAGCTTGCTGAACGGATGTGAAGGGTGCAAGTGCCTGAGGCACCTCAGCTGACTGACGGTGATGCTATTTACTAACAGAAGATATAGGAGGGAAAACGCCTGGGGAGGGGGAGACGTTATTGATTCAGTGATGACTTACGTCAAATGATCAAGTGGTCTGTGTCAGGAGCAAGGTCTGGGCTTAAAGATCCTGACTTGGCAGTCACCGTCACACTGGTGACCATTGAACTTGAAGTTGCCCAAGCTTTGAAAGAAAAAAGGACCACGGGGGAAAAGAATGGAATCTCACAGAATATGGTATGGTAGTGAGAGCTGTGGGTGTAGGTGACACAAAAGATTAGCAAGCCACAAACAATGAAGAGAGGCAGGGAGGCAGGGAGAAAAGTACAAAAGAATGGTGTCATACGCGCCCAGAAATAAAATGTACTAAGCAGGGTATAATGAATAGGGTCTATAAGATACGGTGAGAAAGTGCACCCTGGGTTTGGCAACAGAAAGGTCATGAGTGCTTTCTGCAAGGCCAGTTTTGACGCACATTAAGGTAATTTTCAGTGGAAAGTACTAATATCAATAGCATAGAGAAAACAGGTTCATCAAGCTCGTCCAGATGACTAATTAATGATATTAGTACTAACACAGGGTAGGCTCTTAATAAACGTTTATTGTTAAACTGCCGCACACAGAGTACCTCAATACCGTGTCCCTGGGAAACATGTTTCCAAGAAGGGGTGGGGCGGGGTAGGTAAGGGGGTGTAAGACAGTAGAAAATATATACTCGATAAGAAAAAATATATATAATAGCAGTAGGATCATAATTCCTACATAAAATCATCACTTTAATCACAATTCTAAATACTTATCTTCACATTAACATAGATATTTCATTAACCAAGAAGAACTGAGCTAAGTATTATGTATTTTTTAATGGTTAACATGATTCAAAGTATTTTTATTAAAAATTGAAATTTGGTTTGGTTGAAGTTCTCACCATAAAGTATCACTATTTTTACTCACAGTGAATTAGGATGTAAGCTTCCGAAAGGGCTGTACTATCTAATACAATAGGGGTGACAAGTACTTGACAGCCACCCTCTAGAGCACGGGCTTAATGTAAAAGTGACGACTTTAAGAAACAGCTCTTCCCTTTATATTTACAACAAAAAGGCTAACTTTTTTTGCAAAGCACTCATTTTATCATGAAATGTAGACAGAGACAGATGGATGCATTAGCATCAAGGAAAAGTGCATATCACAACTTTTTCACTTTTATTAAAGGTTTTGACAATGAGGGCTTCATAAAATGTCACAAAATTCTATTTGCTATCTAACCATCTACTTCGAAGTAGGAGACATACGCTATAGTATAGCAACTGTTTTGAGTTTTTTTGTTTTTTTTTTTCTTTTGCGGTACGCGGGCCTCTCACTGCTGGGGCCTCTCCCGTCGCGGAGCACAGGCTCCGGACGCGCAGGCTCAGTGGCCATGGCTCACGGGTCCAGCCGCTCCGCGGCATGTGGGATCCTCCCAGACTGGGGCACGAACCCGTGTCCCCTGCATCGGCAGGCGGACTCTCAACCACTGCGCCACCAGGGAAGCCGATCAACTGTTTTAATATGGAAAATTATTCTGAATTCTCAATATAAAAACATTTGGCTAAAATATGAAACATCATTGCAACAAAACTGACAATGCAGGTTAAGTAACTTATAAGATTTCAGAAATGTCTCCTGGGAGAAATGGGAATTTTCCTTTTGCCAGATAAACTGTGCACAGTTAAATTTCAGGTGCCATAAACTAGACAAAGCCAGAAAGAAGCATCGGGCATGTTACTAGGAAAGAACAACATGTAACGGGGACATCCTCCATGTCAAACTGACAGCCACGTAATGACAGTGACTTATTATATACATATAAGGGAAAGAGAATATGCTCTTCAGAAGGGGATGACATTCCAAGATAATTCTTATAAACAAACCTCTTACTGAAGTCTCAGATAGCTTTTCAGAGAACAATCACAAAACAGGTAGAGATCATTTATACAACTTTAAAGGATTCATTTATGTTACAATACCCTCCTTAGATATAAACACAAATATAAACATGCTTATAAAAGTGAGATCTTCTTGATCAAACATTTTCTTGCCACTACACTCAGCTACTAGCAGCATTTGGATGCAAAGGTTTAACTCGTGCTAATCGGGACAAGCCAAGGCGGAGACTCTGAGTTGGAGACTTCACAGACACTCTGGCCAGTGGGCTACGGCTGCTGCTTCCAGACACCGCTGCAAAAAGACAGATCACCTGGTGCTGAGAACGTCAGAAATCTCGTAACAAAGGTCAGTTTATAAAACAGAAGAGGCAAAAAAAGGAGTTAAGCGTTATTCTGCTATGCAGGTTCTATCAAGTTACATATTAGATCAAAAGAATGGGAAGTACTAAAGAGCAGAAAATATGTAGCATTGCATATTTTCAAACATCCTCAGAGGCCAAGGTAATGACACCGAAACTTTAAATGTGAACGCTAAATAGGAAAGTTGGGAGCAAAGAACACTGATTGTAAAGACATAAAGAAATGAACGGAATTATGATTTCTAAAGTAGTAGCAAAATCGAATGCATTTTTATAAAATTCTGCAACTTTTACAAGTACTCCTTACAGAATCTATTTTTTCAAATATCACATAAGTTTAAATATGACAAATACCATTTTTCTTTATTTATACTAGTTTCATTTATGCTACCACTCTAATACAGCAATCATTTCCAACAAGTATTAAATTTCAGAATTTATCCACATGTATGTTCGTAGCTGGTCATGATTTTAGCCGTAAAAAGTACAAGTGTGTGTGTACTTTTTCCATACAAAGGTTTTATGAACATTGCCATGTTTCCAGCCATCTGATTTATCATTCTTAGTTGCACATACGTGCCACATATTGATCAAATTCCTACAACAAACTTCTGGGTTGTTTCTAGTTTTCACCACTTTTCTATAAATGGCTATAAAGAAATCACTTAGTACTGACCACTTACTACTCTTCCTTCTTTTGAATTCTTTTTAAGGATAAATTCCCAAGATTAGTTCCTAAGTGAAAAGGCCGATTTATTTTTATGGCTCCTGTCAAGCTGTCTTGTAAAGGGATTATAAATTTATAATAAATAATTATACCTGCTACCCCACAACCCAGAGTGCACTGGTTGATACAGCTTTATTATTTTCTAGTTTGAGAGGTATAAAACAGTATTTTATTATTTTAATTTACATTTCCGTGATTACCAGCGAGGCTGCAATTCTTTTCATATTGGTTTCTAGTTGTACTTCTTGGGGTCAGTGGTATGTTATGTCCTTGGCTCATTTTCCCATTGGAATCTTGCTGGTCTTCTCACATTCGTATAAGACAGGAGGCTAGCTGGCAACCTGAGGGTCAAATCCTGCTCTCAGATATACGGTTTGGTCCACATGGTGTTTTAAAAAGTCTACTTTTAAGAACCAGGAGATTTCACACTAAAATCTGTACTTCTGGCTTCTCTTGAAAAACTCAGACGTGGAAATCTGAGATCCATAATCCTGCATGTCAACAGCCAGGTGGAGCAAAGGAACGGCGGCTTCCTTCCAGAGGGCTCGCGCTCTCGAGGGCAGCAACGCCCACTCACTCACGCTTCCTCCCCAGGCCCAATTCCCTCACCTCTGTCACCTGCCCGGCCCTTCCCCACAATGAATTAATAAGCACTTCATGTTTTATGACGTGACTCTTTACCCATCAATCCATTATTTCTTTTTTATCTTTTTGCTTATGCTACCTTCAAATTTCTACAGTCATTATATCAATACTTTTAAAATTCTTTTGTTGCGGAATCACTAATTATTCTCATAAGAAATACACTAAGGATTATCCTTGAACTGACAGAGCTTCATTATTTCAATAACTAATCTTCCGGGACTTTCCTGGTGGCACAGAGGTTTAGAATCCGCCTGCCAATGCAGGAGACACGGGTTCGAGCCCTGGTCTGGGAAGATCCCACATGCCGCAGAGCGGCTAAGCCCGTGTGCCACAACTACTGAGCCTGCGCTCTAGAACCTGCGAGCCACAGCTACTGAGCCCACATGCTGCAACTACTGAAGCCCACGTGCCTAGAGCCCACACTCTGCAAAGAGAAGCCACCACGATGAGAAGTCTGCGCACCGCAACGAAGAGTAGCCCCCACTCGCCGCAACTAGAGAAAGCCCGTGCACAGCAACAAAGACCCAACACAGCCAAAAAAATTTTTTTAAATAAATTAAAAAAAATAATATGAGCAAGTGCTCATATGTAACATTTACAACTAAGAAAAAACAAATCTACTCGTGGTAATTTTCCAAGCCCCTGCCCTTGAGCAGTAAATAAATATACTGTACCTGGTGGGACCCACTTAGGTCTCTTGCTTTCAGCTGGAGGACTTCGTATTTGTAACGGCTTCCTAGTGGCCTCTGAAGAAGGAGAAACCTTTTTCGGTGAGGGCCAAGATTCTGACTTGACAGCAGCAGGAGCAGAATCTACTGAAGTCACTTATTTGAAAAATATACATAAAAAAGGGGTCACGGAGGAAGATAAAGTCTAGCATGTATGTGTGAAAATTATCAAGTTACATAAGCTTATAAGAATTAAAGAAGCAGAATCATAAATTTGAAAAACTCATTCATCAACATTTATTGAGAGTCTAAGAATAGCCATCTTTTATGAGCATTACATGCTAGGAAGTATGGTAAGCATATCATATACATTACCTCTAATCCGTAGAGCAACTCCGATACAGAACTGACTATCCATACTGTCAGTTAAGGAAACAGAGAGGTTAAACAATCTGCCTGTAGTATGAGAGCTAGTAAGTGTCTGAGTCCAGAGTCCACACTTGTAATCATCACACAATAGTGTCTCATCGGAATATGTCAGTGAGACATTTTATTAGGCTCTAGGAATTTACGGTCCAATCACTAGACTCTAGTAGAAAGGGCAGACAAGTACAGAGACGCGTACAGTGCAACGTGGTGAGAGATGACAGACTCTAGAGGTGGTCACGGGGCAGGGAACCTACATCTAGAAGCATCTTGCCGAGGGTGGTGTAAAAGCAGACCACCTCGACGGCTCTACGGTGACCCAGGCGAGAGGGGATCAGGGCCTGAACTAAGGGGGAGAAAGGAGGGAAAACAGCAGAGTGGACGGCTTTTAGTAATCAGAAGGGGGAGGCGTGCTGGAGATGAGGGAATCATCATGATTGGCAAGTTCCTGTCAGGAACACACCATCTGATGCCACCATTTACCCAGAGAATGAACACAGAATGGGAGTGGGTTTGGGTTTTTTGTTGGTTTGTTTTTGATGGAGGGAGGAGAAGCAGAATACAAATTCACTTTCAGATAACGTTTGCTTCGAGATACCTAAGTGGCATCTACGTGCATGTGCATATGAACATTTTCACTATACACTCTTCCTAACGTTAACATCTACATTCTCTAGGTCAGCCCCATCCCACAGACTTTTCTGCCGCGATGGGAACGTTCTTTATTTCGTGCTGTCCAATACGGTAGCCACAAGCCACATACAGTTAGTGAGCACTTGAAATGTGGTTAGCAAAACCAAGGAACTGACTTTTAAATTTTATCTAATTTTAATTAATTTAAATATGCTAGAGCTACTTTGGCTAGTGGCTACCGTATTGGACACCATAGCTCTTGCAATTTTCTCTATTCAGGGAAAAATTATAACACCTGCCAGGTCAGAGACGCTTAGAGGTTATCAGTACATTATTAGTGGGACTAGAAATATAATCCAACTTTCCAAATTCTTAATCTCCTTATTTAGCTGTTAAACTTTACTTCTAATATTACACAGGAAATTTTCTCGGGAAGCAACTTGCTCCAGGGTATATGGAAGACTTTAAGCAGCAAACTCAACCTGGAAACTGAAATTTTATCGTTAGTTTTTATAATGTTTTGGTGGGCAAGCATAAACAAACACCTGAAGAAAATATGAAATATACTCACGTTAGGTTTTTTTCCTATTGTCAATGACTTTTTCATATCAGTTTGTGGTAGGCGGTCCCTTAAAGAGACCTGTCTCCTAATTCCCAGAATGTGTGCACATGTTACCTTACACAGCAAAGGGACTTAGCAGGTGTGACTAAATTAAGGATCTGGAGATGGGGAGATGATCCTGAATTATCCGATGGCCCCAGTGTACTCACAAGGGTGCTTATAAGTGCAAGTGAGAAGTAGGAGAATGAGAGAGTTATGTGATGGCTCTGAAGGGAGAAGTGGACCACCCGTCAGAGAGCAGGCGGCCTCTAGAAGCTAGAAAAGGCAGGAAAGGGGGTTCTTCTCCCCTTGAACTTCCACAGAGGAACACAGCTCTGCCAGCAGCTTGATTTTAGCTGAGTGAGGAAAATTTTGAAACTATGACCTGAAGAACGGTAAAGTAATAAATTTGTGTGGATTTAAGCCACTAAATTTGTGATAAATTTTTACAGCAGCAATTGGAAACTGATACACAGCTTTATCTCTAAAAACCCCTACATTTAAAATCTAATTTCTGGAAACCAGATGAATTTGCCAATTGCAAAAAAACACCAATTAAAACCTGGCTAATTGAGAATACAGTGGCGGGAGGACTACGACTCAATCAGCACTTAGTTCTCATTTCTTAGTTAAGTACTCAGCACCACGCTATTTAAGGTGAGAGCAACGCCCACCCTTAACGAATCGGGTCTGAATAATGGAAAGTTTAGTTTCAAACAGTACATATATTAAACAACCAAGACATAAAAATATCTATCAGTAAGTAAAACAAAGCAGGTTAAAGGAAGTTATATTTTACAATAATCTAATGTATATTATGAACTCAAAAATATCCTAACTTCTTTTACACAAGAAACAAATATTCCACATTCAAGTCTTCACAAATTCCAAAAGTTTTATTGTAAGACTGGTTTCTCCTAACTGAATTCATTCTGAAGAAACCACAGGGCCCTAAACACATGACAAAAGTGTTCTCAACTCAAAGACTGAGTCATGTGCAACAGCAGAAAATGAGAATCACGCCAACTTCCCCGCTTAATCGTGTGGAGAAAATGTGGTCTAATGGACAGATTTACGCTCTGAATGGACAAGCCTGGGTGCAAATCCTAGCCCTTCGCTTACCAGCTATAAGAATTCCAACAAACGGTCTAACCTCTCGGAGCCTCAGTCTTGTCACTGTGAAATGCAGGTGACAGGAGCCACTCAGAGGGAGGCCCAGCATGAAGGGGGACAGTCTGTGTTGGAAGGGTTGCGGGGTGGGGGTCAGTGCCCCTATCTGCCCTTCTGCCTTCCCCACCCTAGCCTGCTCTCTTCCACGGATCTTAACAAGAAACGAACGCTGGCAAAAGGTTAAGGAGACTAAAGGCAAAGGTGAGACAAGCACGGTGAGTAAGCGAGCACATATGAAGTGGCGTATGGGGGCTGCTCTTACCCACATCATGCCGTTTGGATTTCTTCTCTTTCTTTTCAACTGGAGATTTCCCTTTCGCTTCTTTCTTTTTAATTTCTTTAACTTTACTTTTTCTCACAGTGAAACTTTCATCATCTTCACTCTCACTAAAATCAGAATCGTCCTCAGAATCCTCACCTGAAACAGAAGATTACATACCTCATCTCTAAAAAGTTCTAAAAAGTGAGGCTTCTAGGACTTCCCTGGCGGTCCAGTGGTTAGGACTCCACGCTTCCACTGCAGGGAGTTCAATCCCTGGCTGGGGAACTAAGATCTAAGATCCCGTATGGTGCTCGGCGTGGCAAAAAAAAAAAAAAAAAAAAAAAAAAATGGTGAGGCTTCTCGTGCCTCGACTTCATCTTCTGCACCAGATTCTTGTGCCCCTTTGTGCTATGCTGTTTCCAGGGGCAAAACAATGCATGGTGCCTGGGTCTGGATCCTGGCCCCTCCACTGACATGTCGTGTGACCTGAGACAGGTCCCTAACTTCACCGTGCCTCAGTTTCCTATGTATAAAATAGGGAGAACCCTAAAACCTGCATCACAGGGTTGTTGTGCAGATTAAGTGAGTTAATATAGGTAAAGAATAACATCTGGCATATAGCGAACAGAAGAGCATTGCTTGCTATTGCTATTATCATTAATTTCCCATCAGTAATCCTTACTTCTGATTTTACCAGTTTAACTCAGCAACTTTTGAGAAGAATGGTTGGGTATAACATTAGCTGCTCTTCCAAAACGATACCCTTGATGGTAATAATAACCGTATGCCTTTCCTTAATCACACCAGCTTCAACATGTCAGAACAGAAACCCACTGGGAATTAAGAAGAGACTGACCGTACCATAACCACCTTAACTGACAATCCTGTGTATGATTTCACCTGGGACACACCTCTGATTTCCCACAAACTCCTTTCTATTCTGCATGGGATGATACAAGCCAGTGATGGAATGTGTTAAGTAGCTACAGCTTCTGGAAAAAAGCATAGAGAATACTCGAGAGTTAAGCAAGGGTTCTTCTATTTTTCGGGGGAAGAGAGGATCAGAAAATCATGGCCTATAAATACTAAACTCTGAAAATTAAGTGTAAAGAAGGATTAGCCCTATATTCATAGAAAACCTTTTTACACTTTTTTATACATTATTAGGAATGCAGTACATGCTTACTGTACAAAATGCCGACCATACCAAAAAAGTATTAAGGAAGAAGAAAGCCCACGCCCAAATCTCCTCACTCAGGGATAACCACTGTCATACCCACCATATATAATATCTACCTAACTATCTATATGGAATAATATATTTTATGCAAAAAAATATATATATGAAAAATTTCAAACATACTCTACAGTAGATAATCATCAATACTTTGCAACATTTGTTTCATCTATCTTCCCTTCCCTTTCCTTCTCAGAGTATATAAAAATAAACCCAAGGTACTGCATTATTACATTTCTACATACTTCAGAATGCATCTCTAAAAAACACGGACTTATAAAAAACACGTCATTATCATATCTAACGATATCAACAATAGTTTCTTGGAATCATTTTCTATCCAGCCCATATTAATCACTTTTAATATAGGACAATATCCCATCCCTTTTTCCCCCATGCCTTTGACATGTTGAAGCAACAAGGTCAGTTGTCCTATGGAATGTCCTACATTCTGGATTGGTCTGTTTTCTTCCTCATGGTGTCATTTCACTTACTCCTGCGTTTCCTGTGAGCTGGAATTTTCTCAAGGCTCAATGAGAATCAAGCTCACATTATTATTATTATTACTTTTGGGGGCAAGAATACACATCATAGGTGATGCTCTGTTCTCCATATTATGTCAGTCATATCAGAAAGCACAGAATGTATGGCTGCCCCACTCCTGGTTGGTTCAGCTGACGCCGGCCTGAATTCTCCATTGTAATGATCCTCGCCAGCCTTCTATTGATGATCTTTGTCTAAATCAACAATGTCACTACAATCTTCAAATTGTGATGTCCTTATTCTATCATTCTTCCCACACAAATAAAATTTTAAAAACAGATAATCAACCCATGTATTCACATAATAGTTACCGTGTTATACAGAATTCACCATATAAGGCCAGTAGATCACATGAAGGCCGCTATATATAGTACCTTGCAAAATCAAATAATTATTTCTGGATTCCCAAGAGGATCTAGGTTCAGGGAGGGCAAGCAGTGGAGAAGTTTCTCCAAAATTTCAGACTATAGAATCTAGGAGGATACAGTTTCCCATAACCCCAACAGTTACGGTATCTCATGTGTTCTTTTCTTGGCTTGAGAGGGTAACTGTAGGAGCGGGCTATCATGCTATTTAAATAAACTGGAGGTGGGGAAATGGAGCTCCCAGAATCCCAAGTCATTAGCATCTCATACTGGGAAATCTGGAAGGCCCAGACACTCAGGTTATAGATTTGGGGTATCTTTAGATGTCCTTAAGAAAAGCCTTGATTCTCTCCACTTTCACTTTTCTTTCCCCACTGAAGGTCACAGAAGTTCCTTTCTCTTCTCATCTAGGGTGAGCCAGTGCAGGAGGAAAACTCTGAAATGTCACTTAAAGAAGGTACCCTTCCCAGATAACTCAGGTTGTCTGAAATGAATCCAGCAGCACATTCAAGTACGATAAACAACCAGCTCTGAGGGGATGGCAGAGTGAGTCATTCCTGGCTCAGGGCAGATGGAAATAAACTGGTAGTATTGCTCCCTGAAGTACACTGAGTGTATCGGGGAACATGTCTGTCCTTCCATTTAAGGTAAAGCAGGCTGGAGACCCTTCACGATCTGGCGCCAGGCGGCCTCTCCAACCTCCACCACATTCTCCCTTCCCTGCAAACCTCACTGAACTCTGTGTGTGTGTGTTTCTATGTCTTTTTCTCTTGTTTCTTCCAGCTTTACTGAGATATAACTGACATGCAGCACTGTGTAAGTTTAAGGTGTATAACATAACGATGTGACTTATGTACATCGTGAAGTGACTATCACAAGAAGTTTGGTGAACCTCCATCATCTCACAGACACAAGATTAAAGAAATCGAAAAAATTGTTTTTCTTGCGATGAGAACTCTTAGGATTTACTCTCTTAACTTTCATATGTAACACACAGCTGTGCTCATCATCTTCGTCCTGTTGTACGTTATATCCCTAGTGCTTATTTATCTTATAGCTGCACGTGTGTACTTACTGACTGCCGCCATCCCATTCCCCCTCCCCCAACACGTGCCTCTGGTAACCACAAACCTGATCTCTTTTTCCATGAATTTGTTTGTTTGTGAAGTATAATTGGCCTAAAACACTGTGCTAGCTCCTGGTACACAACACAGTGATTCGCTATTTCTATACACTTCAAAATGATCACCACGATAAGCTCGTTACCATCTGTCACTACACAAAGATATTACATAATTATTGAGTATATTCCCCACACTGTACATTCCATGACTCATTTAATTTGCAACTGGATGTCTGTCCCTCTTAATCTCCCTCAACTATTTCTTTCCTCTCCTCACCCTCCTCCCCTCAGGCAACCACCTGTTTGTTCTCTGTATCTGTTTCTCCTTTGTTGTCTGGTCATTTGTTTTGTTTTTTAGATTCCACATATAAGTGAAATCATATAGTTTTTGTCTTTCTCTGACTTATTTCACTTAGCACAATGCCCTCTAGGTCCACCCATGTTGCTGCAAATGGCATGTTTTCTATGGCTGAGTAATAGTCACTGTGTGTGTGTGTGGACACACGCATATACCACATCCTCTTTATCCCTTCATCTACTGACGGGCACTTAGGTTCCTGTCTCATCTTGGCTATTGTGAATAATGCTGCAGTGCACATGCGGGTGCAGATATCTTTTCTAATTAGTGCTTTTGTTTTCTTTGGATAAATACTCAGGAGTGGAACTGCTGGATCCTGAGGTGGTCCTAGTTTTAGTTTTTTGAGGAACCTCCAGCGCCACTGAGCTCTTGTATGTGCACTTGCCTGTTCTCTTGTTTATGCCCTTCTATCAGTCAGAAGTGCTATTTCACCCCTAAATGCTACTCATTTTTCAAGGCACGGCTTAAAGGTCACCTCTAGATAAAGCTTTTCCCCCAAATGCCATAGCTGAATTGAACTGTCCTGGGAATTACTCAAGTTTGCACACACCAAACGTTTAGCAGTGCTTTGCACACGTTCATGGTCTCCAAGAACTTTCTACTGACTCTCCGTAGGGTTAATTTTGAGTTAGGACATAACCTACCAGTTGCAAAGTCTGGTTCGGAGTCATCGGCACCGTCGCCGTCGCTGTTTTCCAAAAGAATCTTCCTCTGCTGGACCACGGCTTGGGATGCCGCTTTTCTTCTCCGCTGAGGACCCTGGGAATCATCCTCCTCAGTGATCTTATCCAAATCTTCAGGATAAAAAAAATCAACGAAACTTTTTGTGCCAGGTAACATTTAAAGAACTGTGGGGTAGACATCTATTACACCTGCTCTTGTCATTTGCCCAGCTTTGTCCTTCCTGTGCTTCTAGTAACAGACCATACAGCCCAGTCTGGGTCAATCCTAATACATCAGTCTCCTGGCAACAGTCTGAGTTAAGCAAAAGTCCAAGGCCCACACTGAAAGAGTCTTTCCCCAAGAATTTTCAAACTGGAGCTGGGAAGATAGAGCCCCTTTCTTCAGTGTTCAACTGATGTCAACTAGAAGCCATGGGTAGTCGTGACCCTCCACCAGGGAAGAAACTGGGTCTGCAGTTAAAAGAGAGGAAAACTAAAACAGAAAGAAACAAAGGAGAAGGGGTGAAGAGAACCTTCACAAATGTGAAGACCTTGGTTCTAGATACAGTTTCAGGAATTTAAATAAGAGTTAGAAAATGTCAATGGAAAAAATATTATTAATATCAAAAACTTACCTAAATAATCACTGGCTACACTGCAATTGGAGATATGAGGAGACTTACTCATTGCTTCTGTTTCACTACTGCCATGTTTGTCAATGTCTAAATATAAGGAAGAAGAAAGCACCCTAATCAACCAATGTCTAGAAACAGGAAGATAAGCGCTAAAATCTAATACCATTTAGATACAGATACAGATAAGTGATCCCTGGGCCGTGGACTGGTGCCGGTCCGCACAGCAGGAGGGGAGCGGCGAGTGAGCGAAGCTGCATCTGTATTTACAGCCGCTCCCTATCCCTGCCCATCAATCGCATTACGGCCTGAACCATTCTCCCCCCTCCCCCCCGTGGAAAAACTGCTTTCCACAAAACCGGTCCCTGGCACCAAAAAGGCTGGGGACCGCTGATCCAGGCTCGGACTAGCACAGTGACTTTACTTGGCGAGGCTAACATATGGTTAGAAGTTTTGGTTCTGAAATCACACAAACTTTAATCAGACTTAAGTTCAAATTCAGGCTCTTAAATCGGCAATATACCAGGGGAAAGTTGCTTATCCTCTACAAAACCTAATTTCCTCATCTATAATGTGGAGATAAAAACAGTCTGGGGGGCTTCCCTGGTGGCGCAGTGGTTGAGAATCTGCCTGCCAATGCAGGGGACATGGGTTAGAGCCCTGGTCTGGGAAGATCCCACATGCCGTGGAGCAACGAAGTCCGTCTGCCACGACTACTGAGCCTGTGCTCTAGAGTCCACGAGCCACAACTACTGAGCCCGTGTGCCACAACTGCTGAAGCCCGTGTGCCTAGAGCCCGTGCTCCACAACGAGAGAAGCCACCGCAGTGAGAAGCCCGTGCACCGCAAGGAAGAGCAGCCCCCGCTCGCCGCAACTAGAGAAAGCCCAGGCACAGCCACGAAGACCCAACGCAGCCAAAAAAACCCAAAAACCAAAAAAAAAAAAAAACCAGTGTGGGGATTAAATGAGGCTATTGTGGGGAATTAAATGTTGACTGAATGTGGAAATTGCTTATTGTGGTGCCCAGCACAAAGGAAACAGTGGACGAATATTAACTATCATTTTTGTGTAGGCAGATCTGTGCTTTTACTAATGTAAAGACTCTTCAATCATTATCACAACTTTAAAATGATCTAGAGTATTTTAAGAGAACTTTAAGTCATGATGATTGGTACTATTACTCTCGGAGAAGTGGTACTTCCAAGGAAACCTTGCTATGCAATGCCACGATCTCTTACAGGAAAGAGATTTTCATTTTCTCAGTTTTAGATATATGACAATTCTCTTTTTCAGTCTGACTCCTGATTACTAAAAGGGCCCCCTAATCAACACTATCTCACTTATTTTCAAACAGGAGGCACTACTGACTTAAACATCTATACCCCTAAATAAGCAAATGGGCTAAAACTATCCTCCAAGATAAAAGAAGTTAGGCCAAAGCAGTTTAATCCAAAAAGCAACTGAGCAATTTTAATGTCATCTCCGGGAATAATGATTTCTGCTTCTCCAGAATATCAATGTTGCCATCTGCTGACCAATTGCCAGAAAAATCCACAGAGAAAAACCCACAGATAAAGCCAGCAGTCATAAATCTATCAAGTCTACTGAGCTTGCTAACCAAATTAGTACCTTTAGCCTCTGTAAGTAATAGAAATGACCACCATTAGATTATGTTTAACTAATCTGGATTTGGAGAGAAAGAAGGTGGATTGCTCGGATGTTCAGGTCAATTTACTTGGTCATGAAATTAACTTCTCACTGCACATAAAGATGCGCTTTGGACACGCAGGGTCACGGCCCACGTCCTCCAGTTGGAGCTGAGTGTCAGGCAGAGAGGCATCTATGTGTGGATGAGATTTACGCAACTGAATAAACTGAATCCAACGGCACCCTCTGCAAATTGCTCCTTTTTAGTCCAAAGTTTTAAAACTACATTCTTCCCTCTGTAAAGGCTCATCCAACGAAATGATGGCAAAAGCAATAAGAAGGTTTTAAAGACAATTATCGAAAATAAAGTTACTTTTATCTTGAGACTCCTCCACATCAATGGTGACGGCTGGAAGTTCCTTCACTGATAAAGCCAGTGCGACTTCTAGGTCTCTCTGGTAGAGCTTATCATCTAAAGGCATTCTAAAGTAGACACACAAATAATAATGAGTTTGAAAACTATCCATCTCAGCTAAAATCTGAGATTTTCCTCAGTGACTAAGAGTTTCTTTCCAGCCTCAGAAAGATGTTCTTCAACAATAATCATGATAATTGCTCCTTAACAAGTTAAGTGTCATGTTGGACCCAGCAGAACAGATTTGAAATAGGAGCATCACGTGACAATGCCTATTTCATTGTGATGTCTCTTCCTCACCACCAGCTCCGTCCCGGTGGGAAGCACCTGCCCAACTGAGAACGGACGTGGCTCAAACATCACTTCCACTTAGAAATGTTCCTTGACCTCACCCACACCTCTTTAGACAGCTGTTATAGCTCTTTTATTAAACTGAAATTACTTTTTCTTTTTTTACATCTGTTCCGCCCAATCTGGACTTTGACAAATATTTCAGCAAGTACTTACTCTGTGAGGCATTGCACTAGACAGGATATTAAAAGTGCCCTCAAAGAGTCTGCAGTTAATGAGGAGGTAGGAAAACAAGTCCCATAATAATTACCCGATATAAAAAGATTATCACGTCTCCTGTTCAAGGCGGTCAAGAGTGCTATAGTGCTTGAGAGGAAGAGAAAGCAAAGAAAGGTGTGAAAAGGTGTGAAGGTAAGAAAAGGCTAAATAAAGGAGGTAATACTGAATGTACCTTGAAGGATTTATTTTTTAAAATAGCAATTTTATTGAGATATAAGTCGCACAGTATAAAATCCACCCTTTTGAAGCATACAATTCAGCAGTTTTTAGTATATTCAGAGAGCTGTGACACCATCACCACTATGTAATTTCAGAACACTTTCATCAACCCAAAAAGAAACCTCATATTCACTAGCAGTCAATCCCCGTTTCCCCCTCCCCAGCATCTGGCAACCACTAATCTACTTTCTGTTTCTATGGACTTGTCTATTCCGGACATTTCGTATTACTGGAACCATATAATATGTGGCCTTTTATGCCAGCTTCTTTGGCTCCCTACAATGTTTTCAAGGTTCATCCATGTTGTAGCATATATCAGTACTTCATTTCTTTTTTTTAACATCTTTATTGGAGTATCATTGCTTTACAATGGTGTGTTAGTTTCTGCTTTATAACAAAGTGAATCAGCTGTACGTATACGTATATCCCCATATCCCATCCCTCTTGCGTCTCCCTCCCACTCTCTCTAACCAACCCCTCTAGGTGGTCACAAAGCACCGAGCTGACCTCCCTGTGCTATGCGGCTGCTTCCCACTAGCTATCTATTTTACATTTGGTAGTGTGTATATGTCCATGCCACTCTCTCACTTCGTCCCAGCTTACCCTTCCCCCTCCCTGTACTTCATTTCTGTTTACTGCTGAATAATATTCCACTGTATGCATATATCACATTTCACTTACCCAGTCATTAGTTGATAAACATTTGGATTACTTCCATTTTTTGGCTATTATGAATAATGCTCCTATAAATATTCATGTACAGGTTTTTGTGTGGGCATAGATTTTTATTTCTCTTGGGTATATACCTAGGCTGGGTCATATAATAGCTGTTTATTTCAAGGAGCTGCTACTCTGTTGTCCAATGTGGCTGCACCATTTCGTATCCACAGCAGCAATGTGTGAGGTTTCCATTTCTCCACATCCTCCTCGACACTTGCTGTTGTCTGTCCTTCTGCTTACAGCCATCCCTCTGGGCGTGACATGTGACATGTTATCTTATCGTGGTTTTGATTTGTATTTCCCTGATGGCGAGGGATGTTGAGCATCTTTTCATGTGCTATCGGCCATTTGCATATATTCTTTAAAGAAGTGTCTATTCAAATCCTTTGCCCATTTCTAACTTGGTTCATTATTCTTTTTATTGTTGGACTGTACGAGTTTCCTATATATTCCAGATACAAGTCCCTAATGGGTTCTATGATTTGCAAATATTTTCTCCCATCCATTGGTTGTTTTGTTAACTATATTTTAAAGGTAGTACAAGAAGCTCAAAAACAAAAAAGAAAAAAGTAAGGAGAAGGACATGGGCTAAGTCTCTCTACGTTAATTAACTTTCCTCACGTTTATTGTAGGAGTAAAGCATCCCACGTCCCACGTTCCATTTGTCAGTATCCCTCCTCTGCCCATCTCTTCCCCATAGTGCAAGTCTGGGGCCTCTTGGGGCTTCCTTCCCTCATTTTACCCTCTCTCGGTACTGACTAATGGAACTCCAGGGTGGGTCTAGAAACCACAGGTCCTGCTCACTGCTGGACAAAACTCAGTAAGATAAAGAGAAAATATTTTTTCTCTCTAGAAAAATACATAGTTTAATTTTTTTCTTCCAGTTTTACTGAGATATAATTGACATCCAGCACTGTATACGTTTAAGGTGTACAACACAGTGATCCACAGTGATCTGACTTACGTGCGTCATGAAATGACGTCCACAAGCAGTTTAGGGAACATCCATCATCTCATACATTACAGATACGTGGTTTTAAATTTTATAAAACTGTCCTTACAAATGTAATTTTTAACGAAGTAGTCTTGTAAAACCTGAGGATTTCAGAGACAGGTACTAGCTCTTGTAAATGCAAGTCACACCTTCTAAACTGGTAATTATGATTGTCTTCATACTTAAATGGGTATTTCCTCGTACATTTGTGAACTTAAAGAAGTTCGGAAAGTCAGAAGGGGATTAGTGGTACATCCCCGTTCTCCTACATGCACTAAATAAAATAAGACCCATGATGCTGCTCAAATTCTAATTTAGACCAAGAATTGGAATTTATCTCTCTTTTAAATTAACACACCTAATGTCATATGTACTGTATGTCTTACCTCTCACCTTTTTTTAGGGGTTTTCTCTTGTAGTGGGATGTCTTTTTCCTGGAGATTCTTCAGTTTAGGTTCTGGTTTTTCTAGTTTTAACTCCTTTTGTGTACTTCTGGATTTTTTATTTAACGGTGCGGTTGCAGGAACAAAATCATCTATTCACGTGTGAATTAAAAATAAAAGAATATATGAAATTGCTTTTCCTTAGGAAGAAATAAATAAAATTACTTTCTTGGTAGCTGAGATTCATTACCACATGTGTTCAAGTTTTAAAGATAAGCAAATTGGGGCTTCCCTGGTGGCACAGTGGTTGAGAATCCACCTGTCAATGCAGGGGACTCGGGTTCGAGCCCTGGTCCAGGAAGATCCCACGTGCCGCGGAGCAACTAAGCCTGTGCGCCACGACTACTGAGCCTGCGCTCTAGTGCCCGTGAGCCACAACTACTGAAGCCCGCATGCCACAACTACTGAAGCCCGCACGCCTAGAGCCCGTGCTCCGCAACAAGAGAAGCCACCGCAATGAGAAGCCTGCGCACCGCAACGAAGAGTAGCCCTAGCTCGCCACAACTAGAGAAAGCCTGTGTGCAGGAACAAAGACCCAGCACAGCCAAAAATAAATTAATTAAAAAAAGAAAAAAAAGCAAAGACAAGCAAATTGCTTGCTTTCCACAGTTTAAAAAATACTGTTGGTATACTGTTTGTCTTTATTCTCCCTCAAGCTTCTCAACTTTGTTCTAGCGGCCTTGATTTTTTAAAATATCAATCTATCAAAAACTAATCCCCCAAAAAGCTGCAAAGGCAACTAAGCTAATATATGCAAGTGGCAAAGAAAAGAACAATTAATTAAAAATCTGTAAAACCATTAGAAAAATTATTAAAATTCCCTTTATAATTTTATCATATTGACAAGTGGAAGAAAATGATTTTTGGTAAAGGGATGCTCTTTTCCAGCCCATTCTGTTCTCCCAGAGTCTTCTGTCCTACCAATCCTCAGAAGTGAGGTAGCTCTTCTATTGACACTCAAGCTAAGACTGCTGCTCTAGCGTTCTAACTCATACATGACACATGTATGCATACCTTCATGTGCGTGTAGTCTGAATCACGCACTTTCGCATTTATTAATACCTGTCGTCTCTTTTATGCTTCCCCAGGTAGGAATATAATAATTTGTGACTCGCCCCCCACCCCCACGCCACAGTCTCCAGAATACAACCAGCAATTTATAACAATTTAGTGACAGACTGATGACAATAATTAAAAAGCTAGAAGTTATACCCTATGCTCTTTTCTCCCAAGTATTAGACACACGTAAGACTGGGCTCAAGGTGAAAAACAGATTCCTTCAAACTGAGGAATTACTAAATATCTGACCTGCAGAAAACTCCAATGGTCTAAGAAAGAAACACAAAACTTACCTTTAAGTATAATGTAATCTAACAATGTTTCTCAAACTTTTTGACCAAAGTTCTCTTAATAGCAGAGACAAGCAAATATATATGTATACACACACACACACACACACACACACACACACACACACACACAAAACACAATAGGGTAAAGTTTATGCCTGATCTTTTTTCAATGTCTTGTTTTATTGTACAATTAATGGGGATTTCACATTATACTCTGTAACACATTTGTATCTCAGAAAGACAGTGTGTTCTTCTTAGAGTAAGATATAAAAGGGTACAAATCCCACAGTGAGAAACATGGACCTCACAGAGTTTAGATACAAAAAGCCATTTTACCTGCCCTAGTTGGTTATGATTTATGCCAATAATTCTGGTCAGTGTAATTATCAACATAAGTATCCTAAGTGCTTAGAATATTATTTTTCCAGGCCTACCTCATATGCAATTGGTACTAACCATATTGTAGCCATACACACGCACGCGCGCACACAAACACACACACACACACCCCCTATAAATTGTGAGGAAATAAATTTCCAAATCTTTAAAGAAGACATAAGAAGCTCTACTTACCATCACTGTCAGAGTCCTCAAACTGGCAGTAATTCACTGGCTTCTTGTGCCTGTGAACAAAGCAGAAATTTTCATTTACACAAATGTCAATTTCTCACCTCCATTCTTTAAGGTCATTAATAGTCTTGAGTAAATAAAAATATGTTTGGATTCCCTTAAGAATATATAAATATATAAACCAAGATGGCGGAGCAGAAGGACGTGCTCTCATTCCCTCTTGCGAGAACACCAGAATCACAACTAACTGCTGAACAATCATCGACAGGAAGACACTGGAACTCACCAAAAAAGATACCCCACATCCAAAGACAAAGGAGAAGCCACAATGAGACGGTAGGAGGGGCGCAATCACAATAAAATCAAATCCCATAACTGCTGGGTGGGTAACCCACAGACTGGAGAACACTTATACCACAGAAGTCCACCCACTGGAGTGAAGGTTCTGAGCCCCACGTCAGGCTTCCCAACCTGGGGGTCCGCCAATGGGAGGAGGAATTCCCAGAGAATCAGACTTTGAAGGTTAGCGGGATTTGACTGCAGGACTCTGACAGGGCTGGGGGAAACAGAGACTCCACTCTTGGAGGGCACACACAAAGTAGTGTGTGCTTCAGGACCCAGGGGAAGGAGCAGTGACCCCAGGGGAGACTGAACCAGACCTACCTGCTAGTGTTGGAGGGTCTCCTGCAGAGGCGGGGATGGGGGCTGTGTCTCACCTTAAGGACAAGGACACTGACAGCAGAAGTTCTGGGGAGTACTCCTTGGCGTGAGCCCTCCCAGAGTCTGCCATTAGCCCCACGAAAGAGTCCAGGTAGGCTCCAGTACTGGGTCGCCTCAGGCCAAACAACCAACAGGGAGGGAACCCAGCCCCACCTATCAGCAGACAAGTGGATTAAAGTTTTACTGAGCTCTGCCCACCAGAGCAACACCCAGCTATACCCACCACCAGTCCCTCCCATCAGGAAACTTGCACAAGCCTCTTAGATAGCCTCATCCACCAGAGGGCAGACAGCAGAAGCAAGAACTACAATCCTGCAGCCTGTGGAACAAAAATCACATTCACAGAAAGAGAGACAAGATAAAAAGGCAGAGGGCTATGTACCAGATGAAGGAACAAGATAAACCCCCAGAAAAACAACTAAATGAAGTGGAGATAGGCAGCCTTCCAGAAAAAGAATTCAGAATAATGACAGTGAAGATGATCCAGGACCTCGGAAAAACAATGGACGCAAAGACCAAGAAGATGCAAGAAACGTTTAACAAAGACCTAGAAGAATTAAAGGACAAACAAACAGAGATGAACAATACAATAACTGAAATGAAAACTAAACTAGAAGGAATCAATAGCAGAATAACTGAGACAGAAGAACAGATAAGTGACCTGGTAGACAGAATGGTGGAATTCATTGCCATGTAACAGAATAAAGAAAAAAGGATGAAAAGAACTGAAGACAGCCTAAGAGACCTCTGGGACAACATTAAATGCAACAACATTCGCATTATAGGGGTCCCAGAAGGAGAAGAGAGAGAGAAAGGACCTGAGAAAATATTTGAAGAGATTATAGTCGAAAACTTCCCCAACACGGGAAAGGAAATAGCCACCAAAGTCCAGGAAGCACAGAGAGTCCCATACAGGAGAAACCCAAGGAGAAACACGCCAAGACACATAGTAATCAAATTAGCAAAAATTAAAGACAAAGAAAAATTATTGAAAGCAGCAAGGGAAAAACAACAAAAAACATACAAGGGAACTCCCACAAGGTTAACAGCTGATTCCTCAGCAGAAACTCTACTAGCCAGAAGGGAGTGGCATGATAAACTTAAAGTGATGAAAGGGAAGAACCTACAACCAAGATTACTCTACCCGGCAAGGATCTCATTCAGATTCAATGGAGAAATCAAAAGCTTTACAGATAAGCAAAAGCTAAGAGAATTCAGCACCATCAAACCAGCTCTACAACAAGCTGGAGAAGCAAAACTCATATCAGATAAAATAGACTTTAAAATAAAGAATGTTACAAGAGACGAGGAAGGACACTACATCATGATCAAGGGATCTATCCAAGAAGATATAACAATTATAAATATATATGCACCCAACATAGGAGCACCTCAATACATAACGCAACTGCTAACAGCTATAAAAGAGGAAATCGACAGTAACACAATAATAGTGGGGGACCTTAACACCTCACTTACACCAATGGACAGATCATCCAAAATGAAAATAAATAAGGAAACAGAAGCTTTAAATGACACAACAGACCAGATAGATTTAATTGTTATTTATAGGACATTCCATCCAAAAACAGCAGATTACACTTTCTTCTCAAATGTGCACGGAACACTCTCCAGGATAGATCACATCTTGGGTCACGAATCAAGCCTCAGTAAATTTAAGAAAACTGAAATCATATCAAGCATCTTTTCTGACCATAACGTTATGAGATTGGAAATGAATTACAGTGAAAAAAACGTAAAAAACACAAACACATGGAGGCTAAACGTTACTAAATAACCAAGAGATCATTGAAGAAATCAAAGAGGAAATCAAAAAATACCTAGAGACAAATGACAATGAAAACACGAGGATACAAAACCTATGGGATGCAGCAAAAGCAGTTCTAAGAGGGAAGTTTATAGCTATACAAGCCTACTTCAAGAAACAAGAAAAATCTCAAATAAACAATCTAACCTTACACCTAAAGGAACCAGAGAAAGAAGAACAAACAAAACCCAAAGTTAGGAGAAGGAAAGAAATCATAAAGATCAGAACAGAAATAAATGAAAGAGAAACAAAGAAAACAGTGGCAAAGATCAATAAAACTAAAAGCTGGTCTTTGAGAAGATAAACAAGATTGATAAACCATTAGCCAGACTCATCAAGAAAAAGAGGGAGAGGACTCACATCAACAAAATTAGAAATGAAAAAGGAGAAGTTAAAACAGACAGCACAGACATACAAAGCACCCTAAGAAACTACTACAAGCAACTCTATGCCAATCAAATGGAAAACCTGGAAGAAATGGACAAATTCTTAGAAAGGTATAACCTTCCAAGACTGAACCAGGAAGAAACAGAAAATATGAACAGACCAATCACAAGTAATGAAATTGAAACTGTGATTAAAAATCTTCCAACAAACAAAAGTCCAGGACCAGATGGCTTCACAGGTGAATTCTATCAAACATTTAGAGAAGAGCTAACACCCATCCTTCTCAAACTCTTCCAGAAAACTGCAGAGGAAGGAACACTCCCAAACTCATTCTATGAGGCCACCATCATGCTGATACCAAAACCAGACAAAGATACTACAAAAAAAGAAAATGATAGACCAATATCACTGATGAATATAGATGCAAAAATCCTCAACAAAATACTAGCAAACAGAATCCAACACATTAAAAGGATCATAAACCATGATCAAGTGGGGTTTATCCAAGGAAGGCAAGGATTCTTCAATATAAGCAAATCAATCAATGTGATACACCATATTAACAAACTGAAGGAGAAAAACCATATGATCATCCCAATAGACGCAGAAAAAGCTTTTGACAAAATTCAACACCAATTTATGATAAAAACCCTCCAGAAAGTAGGCATAGAGGGAACTTACCTCAACATAATAAAGGCCATATATGACAAACCCACAGCAAACATCATTCTCAATGGTGAAAAACTGAAAGCATTTCCTCTAACATCAGGAACAAGACAAGGATGTCCACTCTCACCACTATTATTCAACATAGTTTTGGAAGTTTTAGCCAGAGCGATCAGAGATGAAAAAGAAATAAATTCAAATCGGAAAAGAAGGAGTAAAACTGTCACTGTTTGCAGATGACATGATACTATACATAGAGAATCCTAAAGATGCTACCAGAAAACTACTAGAGCTAAACAATGAGTTTGGTAAAGTTGCAGGATACAAAATTAATGCACAGAAATCTCTTGCATTCCTATACACTAATGATGACAAATCTGAAAGAGAAATTAAGGAAACACTCCCATTTACCACTGCAACAAAAAGAATAAAATACCTAGGAATAAGCCTACCTAGGGAGACAAAAGACCTGTATGCAGAAAACTATAAGACACTGATGAAAGAAATTAAAGATGATACCAGCAGATGGAGAGACATACCATGTTTTTGGATTGGAAGAATCAATATTGTGAAAATGACTATACTACCCAAAGCGATCTACAGATTCAATGCAATCCCTATCAAATTACCAATGGCATTTTTTACAGAACTAGAACAAAATATCTTAAAATTTGTATGAAGACACAAAAGACCCTGAATAGCCAAAGCAGTCTTGAGGGAAAAAAACGGAGCTGGAGGAATCAGACTCCCTGACTTCAGACTATACTACAAAGCTACAGTAATCAAGACAATATGGTACTGGCACAAAAACAGAAACACAGATCAATGGAACAAGATAGAAAGCCCAGAGATAAACCCACACACCTATGGTCAACTAATCTATGGCAATGGATATACAATGGAGAAAAGACAGTCTCTTCAATAAGTGGTGCTGGGAAAACTGGACAGCTACATGTAAAAGAATGAAATTGGAACACTCCCTAACACCATACACAAAAATAAACTCAAAATGGATTAGAGACCTAAATTTAAGACTGGACACTATAAAACTCTTAGAGGAAAACATAGGAAGAACACTCTTTGACATAAATCACAGCAAGATCTTTTTTGATCCACCTCCTTGAGTAATGGAAATAAAAACAAAAATAAACAAATGGGACCTAATGAAACTTCAAAGATTTTGCACAGCAAAGGAAACCATAAACAAGATGAAAAGAAAACCCTCAAAATGGGAGAAAATGGGGCTTCCCTGGTGGCGCAGTGGTTGAGAGTCCGCCTGTCGATACAGGGGACACGGATTCGTGCCCCGGTCCGGGAAGATCCCACATGCCGCAGAGTGGCTGGGCCCGTGAGCCATGGCCGCTGAGCCTGCGTGTCCGGAGCCTGTGCTCCGCAACGGGAGAGGCCACAGCAGTGAGAGGCCCACGTACGCCAAAAAAAAAAAAAATAGTAAAAAAAAAAACATTGAAAATATTTGCAAACGAATCAACGGACAAAGGATTAATCTCCAAGATATATAAACAGCTCATGCAGTTCAATATTAAAAAGCAAACAACCCAATCCAGAAATGGGCAGAAGACCTAAATAGACGTTTCTCCAAAGAAGACATACAGATGGCCAAGAGGCATATGAAAAGCTGCTCAACATCACTAATTATTAGAGAAACACAAAGCAAAACGACAATGAGGTATCACCTCACACCAGTTAGAACGAGCATCATCAGAAAATCTACAAACAACAAATGCTGGAAAAGGTGTGGAGAAAAGGGAACCCTCCTGCACTGCTGGTGGGAATGTAAATTGATACAGCCACTATGGAGAACAGTATGGAGGTTCCTCAAAAAACTAAAAATAGAATTACCATATGATCCAGCAATCCCACTCCTGGGCATATACCTGGAGAAAACTCTAATCCGAAAAGATACATGCACCCCAATGTTCACAGCAACACTATTTACAATAGCCAAGGCATGGAAGCAACCTAAATGTCCACTGACAGATGTGTGTATGAAGAAGTGTGGTATACATATACAACGGAATATTACTCAGCCATCAACAAGAATGAAATAATGACATTTGCAGCAACATGGCTGGACCTAGAGATTATGATACTAAGTGAAGTAAGTCAGAAAAAGAAAGACAAAAAAAACCATATGATATCACTTATATCCGGAATCTAAAATATGATACAAATGAATTTATTTACAAAACAGAAACAGACTCAGAGACATAGAAAACAGACATGGTTACCAAAGGGGAAAGGGGATGGGGAGGGATAAGTTAAGAGTTTGGGATCAGCAGGTACAAACTACTATAAATAAAATAGATAAACAACAAGGACCTACTGTGTAGCACAGGGAGCTATATTCAACATCCTGTAATAAACCAGAATGGAAAAGAATATGAAAAAGTACATATATGTATGTATAAAACTAAATCACTTTGCTGTACACCAGATACACAACATTATAAATAATTATACTTCAACAAAATTTTTTTAAAATTAAAATTAAAGTAGGGCTTTCCTCCTCCTCACTCTCTCTCACATTGCCATGTTTATTTTCCGTCTCCTAACTTCATCCCTTGACTAGACTGCAACCTCCAGCACCTAGTAAATATATATATCTAGTAAATATATACCTCCAGCACAAAAGTAAATATATTCAAAACTCTACTAAATGAGCGGCTGACCCTAGGCCTCCACGGTGCTCAACTGAGGTTAACTGGAGCAATAGTTTCAAACAGTACATTTAATGGAAAACACAGAGGATCTGGCGCCAGCTGGCTTAGGTTTGCATGTTATCCTGTAACTTACTAGCTGTGTGACTCAGCTAAACTGGCTTTCGTGCCCAGAAGTTTAAATTGATAAGACAGGGAGACCCAAACTTTCTATCTCAAAGAAGTATAGGGACGAACAAATGAAATAACACGTAAGCAGAAGCTTGGTGAAATGCAAAACGCTGTAACCAGGCCTTATTTGAACGGGGTGGGTAAAAGAAACGGCAGTAACTGTCAAAGGAGCCAAGAGAAGGAAACAGCTTGGATGCTAGGACCTTTCCGAGGAGCGGCAGCTCTCCCTGGAGTCTAGAGCGTTTAGCTGTCGGTCCCACCATCGCTACCCTGGTCCTCGGGCCCTTCCCTCCATTCCATGCAGGTGACGCGGCCTACAGCGTCTTCCTGCCCTTCCTCCCCATCCGCGCCGGATGCCATGAACTACTCACCTCGCAGGCCGCACCATGGTCCCCTCCAAGGCTGGAAACCTGCAGCTCGCAGCCTCCTGTCGGCAGCGGCGGCGGCCGTTCCAATTCCCGCGCAAAACCAGATTCGAAGCTCTCCGCCCCGCCGCCAGTCCTCCAATCCTCTCCGGCCATCCCCGCGGGCGCGCATGCGCTCTGAGAAGCGCGCGTTAGTTCACGCCCCCTCCAAGCACCGCCCTTCCGCATCCGGTCTGCCAGAGCCGAGCCGGTGCTTCGCCGCTGCACTTTCGTCACTTCTGCGCCGTCTCTGAAATGGACAATAACAGTAGAAATACACCTTCTTACACTTTTTAAATGATTCAACTCAGGTATTATGGAACAAGGGGACACTTAGACCGAGGAATTTTACACGGGGTGCCGGGAAAGAGGAAAAGATGCGGACGAATCTGCCGGAGCTGATCTTCCGGCTGTAAAAACAAGGCGGCAGTCAGCTGACGGTTCCTGCACCGCGGCTGGTTGACAGCGCCGGGTGTGCGGACAGCAGGAGACTCGGAACAAGGGGAGGTGAGCCCGCGACCCGAGCGAGGAAGCCCCCTCAGACCGAAACCCTCTAACCGGGGGCTGTTCCCCTCACTCGGCCGTGGCTTCTCGGCCCTTTGTCTGCCCTCCCTTCCCTGACTCATTTAAGCCTCAGAACCTCCACTCGACTGGCTGCATGAGTTCGGTTCAGCTCTCCTCCTCGCATCCCATAATTGTACGGAAACCTTGCTTGATTTTAGCCCTGCTGTTAATAACAGATCGGGGAGAGAGAGCTAAAGTATCAGTTTGTTGAAACACAATAAGGCTAAAGGTTGAACCAACTGAAACCAGAGCTAATGGTTTTTGTTTGCCGAAAATTATGACTCGAAACAAGATGAGACCATGAGCCCCTATTTCCGTAATTTTCAGTTCCCTGCAAAATGTTTTTTTACTGTCTTTGCCTGCATCATGGGTGCTCATTTAGCAGCCTTTGATTTTTTTAATTGATATGTTCTTATAGAGCTTCCTGTTATTGTTTATTATTTTTACCAGCTTCCACTTATTGGTCATCTTAAGTTTGTCGGATGCTTCGTATTTATTATATGATTAAGCCTAATGACAGTCCTACAAGTTAAAAGGTTTCCTGGGGCCTAGCTCAGCTGAGATGTGGCCAAGGAAAGAAGGGCAGTAAGCGTGTGCTAGGCAGAGGAAAAACATTCAGAAAGGTTGGGAGTGGAAAGAGAGGTTTGGTATTGAAAGAAGTTTAGTATGGCTGGAAAATAAAGTTTTTGGATTTGTGTGTTGGAGAGGACGGGGTGCAGGTGCTGAAATAAGAGTTTGGAGGTATAAGCAGGGGCGTGGTAAGCTCCGTTAACGAGTTTGTATTGTATCCTGAGTCCTACAAGGAATGTCATAGAAGGATTTAAGCAGATGAGCAACATGGTCAGATATGCACTTGAAAACGATTGCTGTGACTTCAGTGTAGAGAATAGTGTGAGAACTGATTTGACGGGGAAATGCCTGGGGACAGGAGTCCAGTTAGGAGGCTAATAAGTAAATCTTCAGTTGATGCATTCTTTTTGACTAGATTTTCTTCTTTATGAATAGTGTCCACTTTGCCTTGTGGGCTGTCCTGTACTTTCCACTTTCTGTGTATCTTTTTCCTTCATGGAAATCTTTCCAGCACCATCTCCCTTCTCTCCACCCCCAATCAGATCGCATACCCACCACCTCTAAGCTCTTCAAGATGAATTGGTCCCTGATCTGTTTCTTTGACTTTGTATTCACCAGCTGTTTCATGAACTGTATCCACCCCCATGCGTCTGTTCCTAAGAATCCTCTCTGTTCTTCTCTCCATGATCCTTACCTGTTCCTGAGAACTCTGCCTAGGAATGCTAAGTATTTTGTGGGCGTAATTTTTTTCTTAAATGAAGTTTAGAAGAACCTTTTCCTTAAAAGAAGAAGCATTTTGTTTTCATCATGAAGATGAAAATGCAGGGATAAACGTAGGGAAATAGAATAATCAGCTCAGAGTCACACAAATAAAACCTCTGAGTGGGGGAACATCTTAGAAGTGGAACAGCAATAATGAAACATCATGGTTTTTTTGAATGGACTTATAACCCGCTGAGTTTTTTTGTTGTTGTCAGTGCTATAGAAATCCTGCCAAAGAAGATGAAGAAAAACAGAGAAAGATTCTGCAACAGAGAGAGGGAATTTGTGTATGAATTCAAAGTGGGAAGTCAGTGCTTAGAACTGACGGTGCCTCTCAAATTTCCTGTTCAAGAGAATGCCAGTCATTTACATGGCCGTCTGATGCTGCTGCACAATTTACCATGCTTTATAGAAAAAGGTGAGGGTTGATTTCTTTTAAAATATCACTTCGTTATTTTCCTATAGTCTCTGTCATTAGAAGTTTTATATTAGAAAGCATAAACCTAAGAAGCATTGGAAACAACTACAAAATGTGAAGCTTTCAAGAATAAAAAGGTTCCCCAGACCTTTGTTTTATGGAGTGTTTTTTTTGTATCCCTTGTAATTGTTTATTAGGCATTTTAGTATAAAAATTAAATTAAAATATGAAAAATCACCGAGTCTGGATTAGAACTCTTAACCTCCTAATGTAGTTGGATGGATTCATAAGGTGTGTCCGCTATCACTAGCTATGTGCTGAATGCGTTGCCCTTTAATGATTCGGTCCTCAATTCCTGAGATGTCATGGGAGAGAAGGGGTACCTGGCTTTCAATAATCTTTGCTCACCTAAATTAATTCCATAAAGTCATTAATAAAGTGTGTATTAAACCATGTTAAAAGGTCTGTGTTCTGTCTACAGATGAGGGAAAATGTTTTAATTGAGAATATGTTGGATCATAGAAGGTCGAAGTTACAAGGGAACGTAGAAACTTTCCAGCACAATCTCTTTGTACAAATAAGGAAACCGGTACCTAGAAAGGTTAAATTATTTGCCCAACGCAATGATTCTCAAGAATTGTTCCCTGATCAGCAGCTACAGTATCACTTGGGAACTTGTTAGAAATGAGGATTATTGGGCGGGCTCCACCCAGTTCCCTCTGAATCAGGAACTCTGGGAGTGCATGCGGCAGTCTATTCCAGTAAGCTCTTCAGGGAACTCTGATGCATCTTAACGACTGAGAACCTCTGGTCCGAAGTTATATAATGACAGAGCCAAGACCAGAACCCAGGTATCCTGGTTTCTATGCCAGTGCTCTTCAATCAGTCTTTTTTTAAAAAAAAAAAAAAGCGGCATAAAGCAACAAATATTTATTATCTCGTCCTTACCGTTACTGTCGTTCAGGGATGCAGGTGCAACCTAGCTGGGTGCCTCTGACTCAGGGTTTCTCATGGGGTTGCAGCCATACCATCAGTCAGGGCTACAGTCTCATCTGAAGGCTCTACTGACAGAGGGTTGTTTCCAAGATCCCTTGTGAGGTTGTTGTCAAGCCTTGTCATGTGGGCCTCTTCATAGGGTCACCTCAGGACCTGCAGCTGGCCTCCACCAGGGCCAGCAACCTAAGAGAGTGAGGGAGCAAGTGTCCAAGATGAAAGCCATGGTCTTCTTATATCCTCAAAGCAGTCTCTGAATAGTGTCTCTAAAGTTGGAATTGTAGATCATCTGAAATAAACCAGTTTTAATATGCTAATCACTCAATTTCTCTCTCAGATTCAAAGACTGTAATAATATATACCCTTGAAAGTTAAATAGGAAACTCATTTAAATACAGAAACCTTTAGCCGCTCTAAATCTGTAGGAGGTCTTTATGTGCTTTTCCCTACTCACTTTCAGATAAAGAATCAGGCTTAAGAAATTAACATTTTTAATTTTTTTTAAGCTTTTTTTTTGATGTGGACCATTTTTAAAGTCTTATTGAATTTGTTACAATATTGTTTCTGTTTTATGTTTTGGTTTTTTGCCCGTGAGGCATGTGGGATCTAAGCTCCCCGACCAGGGATTGAACCCACACCCCCTGCATTGGAAGGCGAAGTCTTAACCCACTGGACGGCCAGGGAAGTCCCAACATTTTAAATTAGTATCAGGGTTGTATATCAGAGTTAAGAACCTGTAATTGTAAAGAAGAATAATTGTGAGATTAGTTAAATGATCCCCTAAGCTGATTTTATTTTAGTTAGACATTCTCTTAAGGGTTAAGGGTATTCTCATTGTCTCATTCTGTTAAGACCCTGTTTTAGTTAGACATTCTGTTAGGCTTGATAAAATAAAGTTTGACATTGGAATGCTTAGCCAGGTAAAATGTTCCCTATTTATGTGTACTGACAATGGTATTTGTTGTCCCTGTTACAGACCTAAAAGAAGCTCTGAGCCAGTTTATCGAAGAAGAATCCCTCAAAGATTATGACAGAGACGCTGAAGCAGCCCTGGAAGCTGTGAAGTCAGGTGAAGTAGACTTACATCAGCTGGCAAGTACCTGGGCCAAAGCTTATGCGGAGGTAAAAAAATAGATCCCATTGTGAATTTTGAGGATATTCTGAACTTGGATGAAGATTTCTTTCCTTACAGCTTTATTGAGATGTAGTTGACGTGCGACATCGTGTAAGCTTAAGGCACACAGCATAGCGCTTTGATTTACACATGTCACGAAGTGATTATCACAAGTTTAGTGAACATCCGTCCTCTCATATAGATACAAAATTAAAGAAATAGAAGATGAAATACTTTTTTTGTGTGGAGAACGCTTAGGATTTACTCTCAACAACTTTCATATATACCATAAGGCAGTGTTAATTATATTTATTACATTGTACGTTACGTGCCTAGTACTTACTATAACTGGAAGTTTGCATCTTTTGATTGCAGTCATCCAATTTCCCCTTCCCCTATCCCCAGCTTCAGTTAACTGCAAATCTGATCTCTTTTCCTGTGATTTTGTTTGTTTGTTTTTAAAGTATAGTGATGGAGGAGACAGAGAAGTCCAGATGGGCCTGGTCGTGGGGTAGTTTCTCCACAGGCCCTTACTCAGTGCCCATTCCTCTCGGCTGTCACATCCCCTTTTTAGGGTCACCTCTCCTGAGGGAATATGGCGCGAGTTAGGTCAGATAAGAACTCCGTTCAGCGCTTCTCGTGTAGGTAGGTTCTGCCTATTCACAAGGCTCACTCTAGGCTGGGTTTTAAATTGATGCTGAAAATCATGTAGTGAGCAGACCTGGTTCATGGGGTTTCCAAATGTCTGGTGTTACGCAGGGCCAAGCAGATCCCCGTGATTTGGCCCTGGCTCCTTCCTGCAAAACTTCAGCCGGAGCCTGATGTGAATTTGGAACAAGGCTTAAGTCACATGGGCTGGTTATAATTTCTAGAGCGGTGCCGGGGTCTAGAGATGTAGAGCAGTTATGAGAATGCGGGTTCAGGATTTCAGAGGCATGGGGTAGATGAAATCCGCCTTCTAGATTCAGCTGGTCTTCTGAAACTCTTCTCTCCTGATCTGGCAGCCAATCGAAGTATAAGTGAAAGGAAACAAGGGAAAAGTTTACCCTATTGACCCAGTTCAAAATACGTGTTTCTGTCATTTATCCATTTGTTTTATTTAAGGTAAATTATTACTTAGTCCTGTCATAGATTCTAGTTTTTGACATTTTCCCTTTGAAAAGGGAAGAATTTAGATTATTCTTTTTTATAGATGTCTGTCTGCAAAGATCAATAATAGAAAAAATATTTCCACTTTTGCCTTTAAATTGTATGACCTTTGACAGGGGACTTCCCAGCATGCCAGTTTCCTCCCCTGGAGAGCACTGTGTGTGTCAGATGTGCTGGCATGGCACACGTCTGGGGACAGGCATCTGTCCCCTGGATGGATTTGTGTGTGTGCTTGGGGTGTCTCCATTCTGCCTCTCTGCATGTTTCTCTTTTTCTTGTTTATTGGTGTTTACTCAGCCCCTTTATCATTTTGATAGCTACTGTTTTCATACACTTTAAAACATGCTTACATTTTATAAAGAAAACAATACTTGCAAAGTTCAGAGTAAGAAAATTGCAAATGTACATCTTGATATAAAATCCTGTGCATGAATTGGGTTTTCAAGGTCAGTGTTATTGCATAGGTAACCTCATTCTCTAAATATATAGCCTACAAAACCTTTCGTAGCAATATATTTTTAATAATGGAAAGCCTCTTCTGATTATATAATTAATATATGCAAGTTATTCTGTTATGCAGCACCTTAGAATACAAAGTAAAGGTCTTCAGAAGTCCCACTCTGTCAAAACAGCCCCTTTGAGCGTGCTTGGGTTTCATAGAAATGGGGTCTCAGCTTACTCACCATTTTTTTTTTTTTTTTTTTATTGTGGGCACTTCCTATTTCTTCCTCCACATTAACGCCTTCCCCTTGCCCCTGCCTCCAGGTAACCCACATGAACAACTTAGTTGACATCTTTCTGTATCTTTTTTGTATATTCAGATAATCCTATGTAACCTATATACACATATATGGATGGAGGGTCTTTCTGTCCTTTGATGTACAGAAATGGAATCATAATATATGCACTTCTCTAGTAGTGTGTTCAATAAAAATACTACATCAGAATTTAAGACTGTTCGTATCTCATCTCTTAGACCACATTAGAGCATGCAAGGCCCGAGGAGCCCAGCTGGGATGAAGATTTCGCAGACGTGTACCATGACCTAATCCATTCTCCTGCCTCTGAAACTCTCCTAAATTTGGAACACAATTACTTTGTTAGTATCTCAGAACTGATTGGCGAAAGAGATGTGGAGCTGAAAAAATTAAGAGAGAGGTATTTCAGAGTTCTTGCATTATCATAATTAAATGTTACGTCATCAAATATTGATGGGCTGCAGGACAGCTTGTTCTCATTTTGTTATAAAATGGAAGAATAGAATAAAAAGAATCTTTAACTTTAGAAATTAATTTTCTTATGCGTTTAAATCTGTCATTTCATCTGGGAAGATGAGGTCCTCATAGGTTTATAGAACTTCTCCAGTGATTTACCTAAACAAGTACGGTGGTCTTATCTATTCTTAGTTCTAATAAGAGGAATAGCTTACCTCTTTTGAAGGTCTGCTTTGTTCCAGGCACTGTGCAAAGTGCTTTGGATGCTGTCTTAGTTCAGGCTGCTGTTGAAAAAAAAAGTACCACAGACTGGGTGGCTTAAACAACAGAAATTGATTTCTTACCGTCTGGAGGTAAGACTCTGTGTCTGCTGAGGACCCGCTGCCTGGCTTGCAGACCGTGCCTTCTTAATGTCGCTCACGTGGCGTTTCCTCAGTGCGGGCTCCTGGTGTGTTGCTCGTAGACAGACAGCTGTAGCACCTCTTCTTCTAGGCACTAATTCCATCAGGACAGCTCCAACCTCTTGAGCTCACCTAAACCTACTTACCTCCCAAAGGCCCCACCTCTGGATACCATCACATTGAGGGTTAGGGTGAATTCTGGGGAGACACAAACATGCAGTCCATAACCGATGCCCTGTCTCACTTGATCTCTTAGCACAATCCTACTGTTATCATCCCCATTTTACTGAGGCAAAAATGTGATTTTCTTCTAGTTCTTTATTATGTAGACAATAATATTGTGAACATACTTTAAGAATGAAATACAGATTAGATTTTTTTAAATATGTAAGAGTATAATTACCTAACAATAATGAATTACCTTCTGTTGAACCACATTTGTTTGATTTTTCCTACCAGGGCTTCAAATAATATAATCTTCATCTCATTCTGAATCTGTCCTTGGATCTCAGGTTTTCTGGGACTGCACTCATTCTGCCCATCTAGGTGTATTAGAAAATGCCCAGCCTGGCTCTCTGTAGTTCATGTCAGTAGCCATCACTCCTGCTTTCATTCAGCTGGTGAGCTGCTCTAAACTGTGGTCGACTTTGCTGCCTGCTCACTCCACCTCCCAGAAGATTTCATCTCTGGCCATCAATATTCTACAATTGTTTTTTTTCTAAATTGGAAGAAGATTCTCATTCCACAAAACTCTTCAGTTTTGGGGAATCTGAATTAACTTACTAATTATCTGCATTTACTGGTACTTCATGTGCATTTTCTGTCGTGGAGCGGTTTTTCATCAGGGGTTTGTCTTGGTTTACATTAGTTTTTGAAATGTCCTTTGGCCAGACTTCTTGACGGGGCTTTGCTTTTTCCCACCTAAACGTATAAACGTTATTTGAATACATTTATTTTAAGAACAGTTTTATAGTTTATTTTTCACAAATCCAAACTGGTAGCTTAAAAAATAAAAATAAGCTATGTTCCCTTTCAGATAGGTAATATTTTTTGCAAAGGTGAACAGTATAACTAATGGTGAGTTGGAGTTCATTGATGGAAGTTCACCCACAGTTTTGGTGCTTAATTCATTTATCTAATTCATGAGCAGAAGTGACACCTTTTCTCAGTTCTCCTTTCATTTTTAATTCCATTTTACATCTTTAAAATAACTTTTCTCAGTATAGCATCAGTAGTTATAATGATCTTCTTTCCTAAGTTTGTTCAAGATAATATACAGGTTGTCAGAATCACCCCACCAGACATACTGAGCCAATAGATAGTTAGTATTTCATCTGAAAAATAATAAAATTTTCTTTGATCTTAATCATAGAAAATATATATTGTATCATTAACTACTTGTACTTCTAAAACATTTAGGGTGAAATAAATGTTCGTGAAATTTTATTTGTTGAATTATTATTTATTGGTCTTCTTTTTCCTCACTGGAAATTTGCTTCTTTTAGCAAATCAGATTCAAGATATTTCTTTGAAACTTAAAAGTGGCAATGATACTCTTTATCCACTAGAGGGAACATGTGTAATATAAAATATTAATATATTTGTATCAAAGTTTATATTTATTAATGCTTAGTAGTTATTTCTGTTTTAAATAACAATCTTACTTGCAAGCACATCCTTCACCTGACCTCTAGTAGTTATTAAAAAATTAATGGGGTCACCTGCCCACTTATAGTTAAGTAGAAATTAAGTGATATTGAATATTTAATACTAGAAGGTACACATAGAAATGTATAGAAGTATAACATATGAATGAGTTTCATTTATCATATACATGTAAGTATCCTAATCAGTTGTTATAAATAAGTATAAGTTCTCTTTTAAGAGCAATTTACTTAAATTGACTAGAATGATAGTAAAATCCTTTTAGTTCATGTCTGTGTTTCGTTGTTTACAAGTTTGTTTGAAATATGTTTCAGAACAAATTTTTTAAATACATTTTTATTAGAAGATAATTTTAATGAACTTACTAAAATATAATACACATACAGAAAAGGTAATAAACAATAGGTATACAGCTCCGTACATTTTCACAAAGTAAGTACACCCATGTGCTCATCTCCCAGATCAAGAAATGATTTCCAGCCCTACAGAAGGCTCCCTCCTGCCCATCCGGCAGTCACCACCCATTTCCCCCGTAAATAACCATTATCTGAACTTCTAACACCACTGATTAGTTTTTCCCGTAGAGAAAACCATTCTTAATTTCTGCATGTTTATTTGGATAAATGAAGAAGACTAAAATGTATCTTCAGAATGTATTTCATATTCCTCTAAAAAGGGAACCCTGTGACTTAATACCATCTTGATTCTTAGAACCTAATTGGCAGCTTCTGTTTATAATATAAAGTACCTTTTGAAGGTTGAAGTCACTTTAACTCATGTTCAAATAAAAAGAAAATGTATTTAAGCTGGAATTGCAGAGTATCTTCTTTGTATAAATCTGCAGCCTCTTAAATATTAGCCATGGAAGTTGAAAGATCACCTAGAATTTGAATGCTTTCATTTGTGCACTAAATTTAGATTCCAATTTAGCTGCACAAATGACGTTGTTGATATTATATGACATTATCATTATTATTTCCACATCTCCATTGGCAAGGCTTCAAAGTGCCTTCCAGGTAGTATAGTTGCCCTAACTGGACATAGTCCTAGAAAACAAAAATTTTCTTTTGACTTTGTAGAGGTTGTTCAATAAATCCGGAGTGGTTGTATTAAAAATTTGATGAATATATCTGATCTGCTTTATTTATGGTTCAGACAAGGCATTGAAATGGAAAAAGTGATGCAGGAACTGGGAAAATCACTGACAGATCAAGATGTAAATTCACTGGCTGCTCAGCATTTCGAATCCCAGCAGGTGAGTGAAGTATAATGACTTTTGGATTGCATTTTCCACTTATTTATTTTTGTAAAAGAAGTAGTTAGTCAGTGTACTGTCTCTTTTTAGGACTTGGAAAATAAATGGTCCAATGAATTAAAACAGTCGACTGCCATTCAAAAGCAAGAGTATCAGGAATGGGTGATGAAACTTCATCAAGACCTAAAAAACCCCAAAAACAGCTCTCTCAGGTATTAATCAGGTGTTGTTTTTATCAGATGAAGGTCATTGTCAGTAGTAGTTTGTATTTATTGTAAAACTGGACCTTTTTAGTTGTAGATATTTTTAAGTTGCCGGTGAAAATTCAAGATAATTTATACTTCCTGTAACACCTTTCATTTTATAGACTTTATGTGGGTGATTTGCGGGGTGGGGCGGGTAACTGGCTGTTTTACAGTAGTGATTTCCCTGCTAGAACTTAGCCGTAAATCTTGTGGGTGTGTATACCTAAATACCGCCATCACTGTCTCTTGTTTCCTTAAGTTGGTTTCCTTTCAGCGCAATACACACCGGTCGACTGCACCTTAAATGCCAAGCACTCTTTAAGCAGAAGAGCAAAAAAAAGATAACTGCCCATGTGGAGCTTATATTCTAGAGACACTGACCTGTGAATAAAACAGTACTGTACAGAATGATGTGTGCAGTAACAGAAGCATGTACAAGGTACCAAAACAGTCTAGAGGACTTTCCATAAGTCACAATTTGTGTGGTGCCTTATGGCCTAAATACATTGTGTTTCATGTGTTGCCCTAGAGCTCGCCAGTGCCTGTTCTTTCCTGGCTGTGTACTCACCTTTGAGAATTTCTTCTTTCAAATCCTAAAGTATATCCGATTGGGAATATATTTAGTACAGTATAATAATCCTATTTCCAGCATCTTCTAGTGTATGCTATAAACATTTAGATATTGCCCTTTATTTGTCTAATGTCATTCTCCCCCACCTGTCTTGCCTTGAAGACAAAAACCATGTCTGTTCTTCTGCTGTTGTATACCCAGGTCTTTGTCAAGTGTCTAGCTCTTGACACAGGCATATAAATAAATATTGATGGGATGGGTGTAAACCAGGCAGATGGATGGAGTATCATTAAACTCTTTACCTGACACAGTCTGTATAATCTCTTATTATAATCTGTCATTTGTGTTGTTGTTTTCCCCAAGCCAACACCTTAGAAATACTTAAACAATGTTTTATAATTAGAAATGGGATAACCTCCTGGACACTAACATATATGTACCCCTCATTTCAAATGAAAATAGTGCTGAACACAATACAAAGGGACAGGTGAGGTGACAGACAGGCTGGGAACACCTGTGTACTATGAGGTCCAATGGTGTTTCTCAAATTGCTGGTTGCAGTCTGCCAGGGACCATGCTGGATCCTTTACTTTCCAATTGGACTTTTTAAAATGACAATAAAATGGAATGGAATTGAATGGAACAGAACTGAGTAGAATAGACTAGGGAAAAAAATATCAGCACGTTACTCATGTGTGCGTTGAGCCACAATGTGAAATATGTACTCTATACTGTGGTCAGAAAAGTAGGAAGTCATCAACCTATGGACGCTAAGAAAGCCCCTTGCTACAAAAATTATCTCCTGCTTTGCTACTCTAGTTTCAGAAATTCATTCTATAGGATCAATTCCTTTGTGTAAATACTGGCCTCTAGCTGCTGCTGCTTTAAAAACCAACTATTCCTGGGAAAGAGTATTTTTACTGTGACTTGGTTAGTTTGTTTTCCTTTTTGATAGGGATTTCCTTGGGGAGCAGAAACCTGTTTTCAACATAACTACGTATAGAACTCCTGTATGAGATTGATCCATTTAAAAAATTTATTTATTTATTTATTTTTTAACATCTTTATTGGAATATAATTGCTTTACAATGGTGTGTTAGTTGCTGCTCTATAACAAAGTGAATCAGCTATACGTATACATATATCCCCATATCTCCTCCCTCTTGCGTCTCCCTCCCACCCTCCCTACCCCACCCCTCTAGGTGGTCACAAAGCACCGAGCTGATCTCCCTGTGCTATGCAGCTGCTTCCCACTGGCTATCTGTTTTACATTTGGTAGTGTATATATGTCCGTTTTTGCCCTTTTGTTTAAAGTCAGGTCTATTGAAGGATAAATTACATAAAGTAAAAGTCACTTGTTTTAGGTTTACATTTTGATGAGTTTTGACAAACTTAATGAGTCATGAAACCATCACTGCAATCAGGACATAGCATTTCCTTTTTATACCTTTGTATTAACCCCCCTTCTCCTTGCCCAGCTTGTGGCAACCTGCTCTGATTTCTGTCCCTGTCATTTTGATTTTTACAGAATGTCATATAAATGGAATCAAACTGTATGTAGCAGTTTGTGTCTTGCTTCCTTCACTTGACATAACGCTTTGGAGACTCATTCATGTGTTGCATTTATGAGTGGTTCTTCCCTTTTTATTGCTCTGTTATTCTTTGTTTATCCATTCACTCAGTGGTGGACATTCAAAGTATTTCGGCAATTATAAATAAAGCGGCTGTAAACATTCACATACTGGTCTTTCTATAGACGTATGTTTATAATTTTCTTATGTAAATACCTAGGAGTGGGGTTGCTGGAAAACATGGGAAGTAAAATCCATGGTGTGCTTAATTTTATAAGAAGCTGGTTCTCCAAAGTGGCTGTACCGTCTTGCACTCCCAGCACCACTGTGGGAGGGTCCCAGGGGCTCCTCACCCTCGTCAGCACCTGGTGTTGATGTCTAGCAATTCTAGTAGGTTTTGTAGTGGCGTCTCATTGTGGTTTTACTTTGCATTTCCCCGACGGCTACTAACATTGAACATTTTTTCACGGGCTGATCTTCTATCCATACCTCTTCTTTTTTTTTTTTCCATTATTGAGTTGTAAAAGTTCTCTATATATTCTGGATACAGGTCTATCATCAGATATGTGTTTTACAAATATTTTCTCTCACCCTGTGGCTTGTTGTTTCATTTTCTTAATGGTTTCTTTTGAAGAGCAAAGTTTTTCATTTTAATTAAGTGCAATTTATCAACTTTTAAATGGTTTGTTTCTTATCTCAGTTATCATTGCCTAATTCAAGATCACAAAGATTTTCTCCTATGTTTTCTTCTAGAAATTTTACAGTTCAAACTTATACATGTAACTCATGATGTATTGTTTCATATATATTATATGTAAATTTAAATATATCCACTATAAAATAGTAAATAAATACATCCACTATATATATGTTGGTCTGTAACTTTGTTTTTCTTATAATATCTTCATGTGGTTTTGACATCAGGGTAGTGGTGGCATCATAAAATGATTGGCGGTCTGCTGCTGAGCCTGTCAAAGGAATTGACGTCTGTGATCATCGATCTGATAACATGTTTTACTTCTAGTACTTCTCTCTGCTGAAATTCCTTATCTGTCCTTGTGCGTTGTTTTACACTAAATCTTTTAGCATATTAGTCATAGTTATTTGAAAGTCCCTTTCTTTTAACCCCAGTATCTGGGTCATCTCAAAGTCTGTTTCTGTTGATTGCTTTCTCTCTTGACAGTGGGTTATTTATTTATTTATTTTTGCTTGCTTTTTTGGGTCTTTCCCCCTCTCTGTTTCTCTCTCTCTTTTTTAAACTGAATGCTGGCTGTTGTGTGTATTAGAAAAGAAGAGACTGAGGTCAATAGTACTTACGCCCAGAAATGAGCAGGCCGTTAACGTGAAGGTTATGGAAATTTAGTCAGCAGTCGGGCTGTGTTTGGTTTCTGCTCTTCAGTCCACCATAGGCTTCATTTTCTACAGCAGTGCACTGCTGCCACTTTGTGTTGAGAGTGGGGCTTTGGCTTCTAGACTGTTCTCCTCTGTCATCCTGCTCCACCCTCAGCTTTCAGTAGCCTTTGCAGGCCTGTGCCACAGCAGGAGGTCCCCGTGTGTGCTGTTGCTCTGCCCACCCACCAGCAGTAGACTGACGTTGTTGTTACTTGATGCCAGGCTCCTGGTCGGCGGTGGGAGGCGGGTCTCTGTGGTCTTTGTCCAGCTTCAGTCTTAGCCTAAGTCCAGCAGATCTGGGCCTTGGGCTTGGGGCACTCTTAGCACATCTGCCTGTGCCACCGAGTGGGCTGTCTCTTCTCTTGCCCTGCCCCCAAGGTTTTCTTGGAAGCGCCTGGTGGAGGCCAACAGGAAAGAGTTTGCAAGAGCATATGCAAAGTCCCCCGGTGCCTGGAGCTCATAGCTGTTCTAAATGGATGTGCTAGCCCATACTTGACCTTCAAGAATTTGTTAAAATTTTAGCTGATTTTTTCTTACCCTCTTACATACATTACAGCAACCTATTTCTACTGTGCCCTGCCCAAACTGAAAACTATCTGTGTGTCCTGTCTCTCCTTCTAAAGCGTGTCACACTTTAGAATTTAGTTTCTTGGTTGCCTTGTTACCTCAAATCTCTGATGAGCTCCAGAAAAGTTATGATCTTATAGGTTATCTGGGCTTTTCTTGCTATTAGCATGGGAACATCATTGTCTTGTGGCTTTCTGTGTCCTAAGATGAGGATATTTTATTAATATAAATTTATATGAATTTACTTTGGGGTTTAAATTTGCCATATTTACTAATGAAGTCAATCAGTGATGCTAGTGAGACTGTTTGGATTTACCCCAAAAATGTAGTCAGGGGAGTGGATGACTGTTCCAGACTTATACCATCTTCAGCTCACCATGAAATTTGAATTGAACAGTTGTACAGTTCTGGTGCCTCCATGGAAACCTTTTCCAGAAGTGCAAGGGCAGAGTAGAGCAAAGAGAGAAGTCCTTTAATGGGAGACTGTTGGTGGTGAAAAAACAGGAAATGGTAAAACAACAAAAAAAGAGAGGATATGAATACATCAAAACGAACTACATCTTTTTTTATTATTTGACATTTATTTGACATTTTAATTTTCCTTTCTATCACTTCACTTATTTTCTAGTTTCGCCACCCCTAAGGCTGATATAGGATATATTAAAATGTCATTTTAAACATGTTAGTCACTTCATTTAATCATTCTCTTAGGCTACTAAGAAATATTAAATGATGACATACAATCGATATTGTAATGACTAAAAAAATATGCATAACTTACTGAAAGAAATAACCAAAGAAATGAAAGAATAAGTAGGAATTTTACAACCTGTGTTAATGATCTTACTCGTCCCCATGGATAAAGGATAAATTTAGGAATAAATTAAGTGCTACTTTCTGCTGTTTCATCTCATGTAACTGTAAAGCTTTCTTTCCTTTAGGAAAGATTTTTGACAAACATACAAAAAAGAAAAAAAAAGCGTATCAATAATTTTTTCAATTTCAGTGAGGAAATTAAAGTTCAACCAAGTCAGCTCAGAGAATCCGCTGAAGCAAATGGAAGGATTTATGAGGAACAGAGAAAGTTAGAAGAAAGTTTTACCATTCACTTAGGTAAGTATATTAATTTTTTGCAGTCACAATTTATTGTAACCTGTGAAACTATTTTTAATGCTGTAAGAGAAAAATCCCTAGCATGTGAGTAGAATATACCCAGGTTCTTTTTATTAAAAATTGTGTTCTGCTCCAAGAAAGCCTATAGTTTATTGGCTGTAAGTTTTCTATTTTAGCTCATGTATTATTTCTCTGCAAATAGAAAGATGCAATGTTAATAGTTATTCAAATAGAAAATTGCAAAAGGCCCATTTTAATTATTCGTAGCACAGATGTATCTGGATTCTTGCCACAGAGATTTGCCTCCTGCCCTGCTGGCTTTCTGCAGCTGTCTAAGTATCTTTCTGGGCTTGTTGCTTACCCCCAGGAGCCCAGCTGAAGACCATGCATAACCTGAGGTTGCTGAGAGCCGATATGCTGGATTTCTGTAAGCACAAGAGGAGCCACCGAAGCGGCGTGAAGCTGCACCGACTCCAGACGGCGCTGTCGCTTTACTCCACGTCCCTCTGTGGCCTGGTGTTGCTAGTGGATAACCGCATCAATTCATATAGTGGTATTAAAAGAGGTAAGTTAGCATTATGCATATTTATGCCATTAAAGTTCTCCATTTAATGCCATTCTAAAAAGAAAGGAATTAGTGAAAAACTTAAAAAAAGGCTTGAGCCACCCCAGTATTCATGTAGACCAAACAGCACACATACCCAGGCACTGCCATTTGAGGTTTGTTTCATACTTCAGCAGGCCTAGGGTGCTTCAGGGTATTTCATTTTTCTTAAAATTCTATCACATTGTAGATAATACTCTTACAGGATCCTTGTTTCAAGGTATAACAAAAAGAATAATCAAGATATAAATGTATTTTTCAAAAAGGAGCAGATCCTGACTCAGTGAATTTTAGTTCATCCATTTGTCCTTTTTTTCTTTCTTTTTTAAAATAACCTATTTCTTAAATATGCTAGGTAAAATTCTACTTTCCCTCTTAGTACAATTTTTTATGATTATTTTAAAAATTTTAATATATAAAGTATATTCAGATGTATAACTGTTTTTAAAAGAAGCTTGAATAGAGTTTATTTTCTATGATAAATAAAAGAACCTTATATTTCTTAGCACTTTTGGGGACTGGATTATGATCAAAGTATATATTATTTAAAGAAGGTTTGGACTTATATTAAAATTTCCTTGCCTATTAATTGTTTACTCTTCTGGGCAATTGAGAGATTAAGTTTCTGATCAAAACCAAATTGTTGTCCCCTAACTTAGTAAGACATAATTATTGAAAGGACAAGTATGAGAAGTCGTCCTTGTGAATGCTGTATTCTCTTGCTGCTAGACCTCATTGTCTGTAAGTAAATACTAAATACTTGATACTTCACCTTTAGAAGTTCGTAACTGTGTTGGGTCCCTTAGATTTCGCCACAGTTTGCCAAGAATGCACTGACTTCCATTTTCCCCGAATTGAGGAGCAGCTGGAGGTTGTCCAGCAGGTGGTACTTTACGCCAGAACCCAGCGCAGGAGCAAGCTGAAAGAATCTCACGGTCAGTGAAACTCAGACTTTTTTAAATTTCACTTTCAGGATGTTCTGTCGCTAAGCACTCTTCTAGCATATGGGCCATCTGAAGCAGAGAAAGTTGTATCGGTGGGAAGATGCAAGAAAGAAATTAAGAACAAAATTCAGGGTCTTTAGAAGCTTGAATTCTGTTCTTAATTTCCTTGTTTGTGTGATTTTGTTCAAGATCCTTAGAAAAACTGTTTTTAAAATTCAGTTCACTAGTTATACTTGAAGTAGGCACTCAGTGGAAAGTTGGTGATCTTTTGATCCAAGTTCTGTATCTCTAAAATGGATATAATTAGTACTATAAAGGACATTGAAATCATAGAGTAAATAGCCCCAAATATACACTTTTTATATGTTCCATCTTTGATCCACTTAGGTAGCACGAAGTCAGTTACAAGAACTGGTTTTGGTTGTTCTTTTAAAAAATTACTACGTTTAGAATTATGTCCTGCTTTTTCTATATTTATCCACAATCTGAACATCCTTCTAGGAAATTTACTGGAAGATGATTTTAAAGCTATGGAAGAAGTTCATGGCATTTTTCTTCGGAAGATTTCTATTTATTAATGCATAAGGAGACCTTAGGGAAGACATAAAAGAAAACACTCTGACTCAAATTATGGAGTAGTTCTGCTATCTTTAATTGAAAAATGAAAGTTTAAAGAGCAGTCTTTTTAAACATTAAATTGGCGCCATAAGTCTGTGTAGTTGGGAGCTGAACATAAGGGTGCGCTCATTTGAAAATATAGGGGGGCCTCCCTGGTGGCGCAGTGGTTGGGAGTCCGCCTGCCGATGCAGGGGACATGGGTTCGAGCCCTGGTCTGGGAGGATCCCACATGCCGGGGAGCGGCTGGGCCCGTGAGCCATGGCTGCTGAGCCTGCGCGTCCGGAGCCTGTGCTTCGCAACGGGAGAGGCCACAACAGTGAGAGGTCCGCGCACTGCGGTGAAGAATGGCCCCCGCTCGCCGCAACTAGAGAAAGCCCTCGCACAGAAACGAAGACCCAACACAGCCAAAAATAAATAAATAAATAAATGTTTAAAAAATATATATATATATATACACACATAGGGTGTGTTTTTCTTATTTTTCTGACATTTCATATTATGTCACAGGCATAAAATTATAATACATGCTCCCATCTGGCTTGAGTGCATACTCAGTGTTTTATTATTTCTTATGGAAACTTGATGTCTTGCGCAGGAAATGAAATACGGCAGGGTTTTAAACGGTTGCTGGTCAGACCTTTAAATCTACCTCTGGTACTTTGGATGTCTGTCTTGTTTGTTTGTTTTGCAACTGCAGTGTTTCAAAGAAACCCTTATATACTTTGGGTTCACATGTTTTGTATTTTTTAGTAAACAGAGAGAGAGACTGCTGTATCTTTGCTTGGTGTCTTTGTTCTCTATCCCATGAGGAATTCCTCCCATTCTCTTGATGCTAGAATTCTAGAATGCAGCTCTCTAGGCTCAACTAGAGAGCTGTGATTAGCAGTCACGGTAGTTTTCGTGTTCATTCAGTAGATGTAAAAAAAAAAGTGTTTTATTTATATTTTAATCATTTCTAAAATAGGTAAAACAATCTGAAGATTCACAATTCAAACTGTACAGAAGAGCATACAGTGAAAAGTCTTTGTATCTCTGTCCACCAGCCATCCAATTTCCTGCTCCAGAGGCAGCCAGTGCTGTGTCACATGTACCTTCTGGACGTGTTTATGTGTGTGTGTGTGAACAGGTGTATGTATGTATTTTGCCTTTTCACACAAATGGCAACTTTCCCTGCACACTTCTCTGTCCTCTGCTTTTTTTCACTGAATAGTTTATCTTGGACATCATTTCATATCTGGACAGAAAGAGCATCCTTAGAGCTTTTCACTGCTGGATAGTGTTCCACTGCAGGATATCCCATTAGTGATCAGTTCCCTATTGATAGACATTTTATCTGTTCCCAAGTTTTGCTCTTATAAGTGATAGTGCATGAATAACCTTACACGTATATTGTCATGCGTGACTGAGCGTATCTATGGAATAGATTTGTAAAGAGAAATTCCTGAGCTAAAGGGCACATACGTTTGTAATTTTGATAGTGTCAGCAACTGCTCTCCATAGCAGCCCCACCAGTTTGTATTTCCACTCCGGGTAACATGGCTTTGTAGTGGCGATGTCTGTCACATACAACAGAGCCAGGCTGAGTCTTAGGAAATCAGTGTGGAAGTGTATCCCAGCGAAGGGCCTTTCAGAAAATTACAGTCTGTCCTCTTACTCTTCTGCCATCTTCTTCCTCCATCTCATTCAAACTAGCAAGGATGTGATCAGACACATTCAACTATTATTCTTAGTAGTAACTAAAAGCATGAAGATTGAGATCATGACAGGTGTGGGAGAAGGCGGAGGACGCAAAGTTTATGAGAGGAAGTTTTTAAACCACATACGGTTAAGGCAACGTGTGTACATCATGGTAGTATTTTGTTCTTGTTCAAGCAACTATTTTGTGGTTTAAGTGAGTCAGTGAAACAAGTAGGTTTATAAAAGACTACTTTCTTAGAGGAACCCGCGTGTTGTTATAGAAGAGTTTTGCGAAAATACTTTCTCCATCTTTTCCTTTTCTGAGCATGCCCACGTGTTTGTTCTACACGTTTACATCCTGATACGCAAGTACTGTCTATTCTAAGACATTCTGTTGTTTTTCTCACTGTGCCTATTATATCAGCATCTTTATATTTCTGTGGTTCATGATAGCCAAAAGCAATTTCATTTTTTGTACATGTTTTATATACATTAAAAAACTTAGCCATCTTCTTAGTATTATAAGGTATTACCATTGAAACACGGAAAGGGAGATGGACTAGAAACTGTTCTTTCTTGTTTACGTAGTAGGGATTCTGTCTGTTCATGTTCCACGTGAACAAAACGAGAGTCTTCATTTATTGTTTTTGTTTTCTGCGCTGTGAGCAGACATTTATTCGAAGCCTATCGATTACATGGGTCTGTATGAGAATCAGACTGTTGCATTACATGTGGATTCTGGCAACACAGAGCCTTCTCTCTATGCCTCTCTCTCCCTCTGCCTGTTTTATAAAATATATGCATTTACAAGGTATGATGTTGTAAATCAGTTACTCAGAGTAGTCAGTGGGTAAAAATATTAGGTTACTTTTATTCAGAACTCGTTTGAAACCATAAGGCTCCCTTGGTATTTTCAGTTTACTCATTTGAAGTTCTGACTGTTTTCAAGTGATTTTCTGATGTTGAAGGCCATTTCAATACAGTTTTATATTTAATTTGAATAAATATACAGCCTCTTAAAGATAGCTACTTAGAATGCTAATATTCATCCTGCAGTTTTCAGTTCTCATAGAATTCTTATAAAATTCAGATGTATCTTCTATTAAAAATATATGTACATGTATAAAATAATTTGTGTTCAACCATAATAATGAATGATCAAATGTGATATATCTTATTTTACCAACATTTATCCCTCAAAGTAATATCATGCCTTCTAAAAAGGAAGAAGAACTATTGAATATCTGAAAAAAAATTCCATTTGAAACAGAATCTCACCTGTCTGTTTGAAAGAAATTGTATACAGTGTTAGATAAGAAGTAACAAATTTCAGGAATGGGCTGAATAGCAGGTGATTCCTGGTACTGCTAACCATTAGCTGATCGTCCTGAACAAGTTATATCAACAGCAGTGACTCAGATTCTAAAAATAAAGCTGGCCACCCCACAACTGTCTAATGAAGTCATTTTATGTGTAGTTAGCTTAGTGCCCTGAACCTCCCAGATGAAAAATAGGGGATTGGCAAGTCTAAAGTGGTCAAGACCACAGGCTTTGGAATCTGAGTATGTGGGATCGAGACCTGGTTCCACCACTTACCTGTGCCTTCCCCGTTAAGTGAATTAACCTATCTAATCCTCTCTTCTCGTGTATAACGTGAAGAGAACACTAGTCCCTCATAGGGTTGTGGTTAGAGGGGTTTTTTAAGAACTAAATGAGACCATCCATGTAAAGCATGTATCTGACTACCTGGCACCTAGAGATCCTTAGTAAATTTTTGCTGTTGTTGTGCTTGTTTGGGGAATAGTAGTAGTAATGTGTTTTCATATGTTATTGTGTTCTTTCCCGTTGCATAACTACCTTATGAATAGATTCTGGAAACCGAAATGGAGGAAGTGATGATAAGACTAAGAATGCAGATAGAAACTATTTAAACATTCTACCTGGTAAGTATTATTTTACTTTAAACTGCAATTTTCTTAGAATCACATACATTGAAATCATAGATTTGAAACATAAGTGCTTATGGTGTACCTTATAAAATTTTTGTTGGTCAGTGTATCACTTTAGAACATTGTATCTATTATCTATAAACACACGGTCACAATGTTCTGCAATTAAATCTTTATTCTTATAGTAGCACTGACTTTTCCTGGATCCAAACAAGAAAAATTCCTCAAGCCGTTGCATAAGTCTAATCATTATTTGCTATTTCAAATGTCCTCTTTTATACATTGTTTCTTAGTTTCTTAAATGAACCAAAAAATAATTTTTACTATGAAATAAACAATAGTAAGTAGAGGTGTGAACAGTTGAACATGTGGAAAGAACATGGGTCATCTGATTTAGCATCTTTCTTATTGCCATTGCCCGGTAAATTGTCCTGCTTTATTATTCTGGGATATATTGTTTATCAGCTGGAAATTCACTCTCTTGATCCTCTTCCAGGTTGAATGCACTCTGATGATCCTTAGTAGTGTTTGTATGACAGGGCATAACAGGGAAGGCCTATTTGTAGACGTTATAAGTGTAAAGTCTTTTAAACCAAACGGTAAATGTTGCAGGTTCATACACAACCAAGTTTGTCTCCTCACATGTCCTCCCCTGGATTTTCTGCACATAGGTCGTCACATTCCGTTTATTCCTGGTGCTCATTTTGTCTCCCGGCCAGTTCGCTTGTGGCCATCCGCTTCCGAATATGCTCCCACCTCAGATAGCCCACCTTCGCGGATAATGTTAGTGGCAGATTGCATCACCACATGCTGTTTCCTCCACTTTGTGGAACAGGAAACTGTCCTCTGCTCCATCTAAAAATACCTTCATTGAGACAGGATTTATTGTATTTCTCTTCGTAGATCCATAATTTAAATCATCTGTATTTTGTGGCTTTCTTAAAATGTGCCAATCTTATCTCTTCCGGAGGTACCAACGTCTGATTTTTTTTAAACTTAACTCTTTACTGCTGTATTTCTGTTCCTTCTTGCTCCTTTTCGGAAAAAGCCTATAGGTTAGTATCTCATTATTACCAGCAAATCAGAAGACTATGTCCTCATAGTCCTCATAGAAGTCCTCATCAGCAAAGAAGTAGTGACAGTTCAGTTAGTTTTGCTGATAGCATCTGAATTTCCATTTGGGTAAAGGACGCTGCATGGCCAGGACTGTACAGGAGGTGAGAAAGATCCAAATCACAAAGTGCCTTTAGATTTTGAAGTTGCAAAGAAAAAGTTTGATTTATGTATCTTTTAACCAGTGGGTTTGCTTTATCATTATCTAAGTATTTGTAGTTTATATCATCTAATTCTCAAAACGATTTTGTAAGGAGAGCAGTCAGGCATTATTTTCCCCATTTAATTCACGAAGTACAGAGGATCTGTAAGTTGAATTGATTTGCCCAAGATCATTCCACCAATAAATGCTAGAGACCAGATCTTTTTAACACCCAGTCTGGTCCCTTTTCTACCATATTATGTTATTTTGATTACTACTACCAGCTCCGAGACCCCCATCTTACTAACGGGTAAAATGAGGCCCAGGACAGGTTATCTGAGGTCGAACGAAGCAGTGCCAGTTTGGGGGTTAGGAGCACCTGACTTGTCCACTAAGTCCTCGGCCTCAGTCCTGGACCGTAGCCCATGTTTAATGCTATGAGTACCACCGTGTGAACCATCAGGAGGAGTTCAAGAGGTGACACGCTTCATTGGATATACTGGGTCTCTGATAAGCAGTCTGCGTCTTTTATTGCCTGCCAGGGAAATTGCTATACTACTCCTCGCCGGATAATTTTTTTTTTTTACTTTTCCTTTGTCTGGTTTGTTTAGATCTGTCACTGGCCTTTCTCTTTATTTATTTATTTATTTATTTATTTATTTATTTTTGGCTGCATTGGGTCTTCGTTGCTGCGCACGGGCTTTCTCTAGTTGTGGCGAGTGGGGGCTATCCTTCGTTGCAGTGCACGGGCTTCTCATTGCCGTGGCTTCTCTTATTGCAGAGCATGGGCTCTAGGCGCGCGGGCTTCAGTAGTTGTGGCATCAGGGCTCAGTAGTTGTGGCTTGCAGGCTCTAGAGCGCAGGCTCAGTAGTTGTGGCACACGGGCTTAGTTGCTCTGCGGCATGTGGGATCTTCCCGGACCAGAGCTCGAACCCGTGTCCCCTGCATTGGCAGGCGGATTCTTAACCACTGCGCTACCAGGGAAGTCCCTGGCCTTTCTCTTTTACTGTTTATCTAGTTCTTTTATTGTGTAAGTTAAAAAAAAAAAAGACCTTTGCCTGGGGCCTTTCAGTGGCATCCATGGGCACAGCTTATGTACACTAGTAATTGGAAATGGTTAAACATTGTGCCAAAGTATATTCAATACTTAAAAAATACTATATGTTTATAAATAAATATAAGTAAAATCCTAAGGTAAGGACTTTGAAGCCAGGATGAGCAGAATTGGTGAGGACGTGGGTTAGTGATAGAAGAATAGTTCTTAGAAGAGCAGCGTTTTCCTAGAAGGACGTAACAAATTTTCCAGTGAGTCAGGTGTGTTTATAAAAACATATTTTTTATATATTTTATTTATTTATATTGACAGAAACTGCAGAATATAAAAGCCAATGGCTAGCATGGCTACATAGAAAATAGAGTGATTGTAGAAAGCCTGGATGTTAAGGTTTGATAAACACTGCACCGGCATTCAGTCCAAAACGTTTGTTTCCCATTCAGTGAACAGATGTTTACTGAGTACCTTCTATGTACCAGGCCCTGTTGTTCCACGTGCCAGAGATAGAACATTAAACAAGAGAGAAAAAAATCCCTACAGTCACGGCATGTAAACAGTGGTCCCTTTAAAATAACCTCATAAACAAATAACAGAAGAATTTCAGTGCTGAGAAGAACATAGAACAATGTGAAAGAGAATAAGTGAGGGGTGAGGGAGTCCTATATCAGTCAGATGGGTCAGTCAAGGAAGACCTCTGGGAAGAGGTGACCTTCACTCTGAGGTGTGCTTGGCGAAAAGCAGTCAGTCAACAAGAATCTTGGGGGAAAGCCTCTCTCGGGGAGCAGCCCTGGATCGGGAACAAGCCCTGTGTGTCTGAAGATCTTAAGGAGAGTCTGTGTGGCTGAGGCAGGAGCAGAGGGTGAGGTAAGAGGACGGAGTTTGGACTTTTTCCTGAGTGTCATGTGAGCCACGTTAAATGGGAGAGTGATATAATCTGATTTATACTTAAATCGTTTTAACTGCAAATGTGGATGTTGTTTGTAGGTGGGCAAGAATAGGAGCAGAGGTTAATTAAGAGGCTATTACAGAAACCTAAGTGAAATGATGGTAGCATGAACTAGGGTGATAGCAATAAAAGTGGAATGCTCAGATTTGAGATATTTGAGGTATGTGTTGCAGATACACAAAATGGCTGGTGGTGAATTGGATTGGGGAAGAGGCAGTGAGAGAAAGAAAGTAATTAAGGGCAACTCCTGGTTTCTGTCCTGTGCAGCTAACGGGAGGGGGACTGGACCCATAAACCGAGATGGAGAGAAGCAGGTTCAGGGTGCAGGAAAGACAGGTCATCAAGTAGCCTGTTTTTACATGTTAAGTTTGAGTTAAGTATGACGTTTTGAGCATTTCCATCAAAATAGCGATGATGAGTACTCATTTGACCTACTTATGAGTAAATAAGCTTGGTGGTCTCTTCATACCAATTTAGGAACCTAAGGTAAATTTGGCCTCTTTTTTCATCACCCTTCTTTCCAAGAATGAAGGAGCACTAATTATATTTGCTTCCTGAGTCCAACACAGGTTCTGATAACACCTCTGCTGGTTCAACACATTGCCTGCCCACTACAGTTGTTTATGAAGCCCACTGATGACTTATGTGACTTATGCATTTGAAAGTCATGATTGTATCTGCTGTTCACAGGAGAATTTTACATTACGCGGCATTCTAATCTCTCAGAAATCCATGTTGCTTTCCATCTCTGTGTGGACGACAACGTGAAGTCGGGAAACATCACTGCACGGGACCCTGCCATCATGGGTCTCCGAAACATACTCAAGGTTTGCTGCACCCATGACATCACAACAATAAGTATTCCTCTCCTGCTGGTGCATGATATGTCAGAGGTAAGCAGGTAGGAAAATACCAGCGTTTTCTGAAAATGTTAAAATATTGTATAATGATAATAATCCACTTTACATTTTAAAAGCTCTGTTTAACTAATGAGGCTTTGCATCACCTATCTGCATCTCCTATACGTCATCAATAGAATTGAGTGACATATAACATAAAACAGTGAATAATCCTTAACCAAATATGTTCAAAAGAATTCTAGCATTATCCTATAGTAGGTAAACTAGAAAGCCAGACTTCTTTTTAGCTATGGATAAGGCATGTGCCCCTAATCCTCCCCCTTCTCGTCTGTTTTTGTCTTAAGTAGCTTTAGATTTACCTCCACATTTGTATTTGGCTTCGGCTAACATTAAAATTAGTAGGCATTAATAGGCAATAGAAAGAGAAGCTAGATGACGGGAAGAAGCCAGCCTCATTTTGACATTGTCTCAAGGATGCTCATAGGATAATACAAGTACTGGCTTCTACGACCAAAATGTGGCGTAATCATTCATTCATTTTATGATGTACTGAACTTTATTTTACATGTTTAATTTAAAAATCCCTTTCCATGGCTGTTTGCTTTCTCTCCTGCTTTCGTCCCTTACCTACATAAAAACCAGTTAGAAGGGATAAGTTGTAGAAATAATACAGAGACTAAAAATTCAACTTCAGATAGTCTGGAGGAGCAAAGCAGCCTCTAAACAAACGGGTGCAGGCAAGTCCTTCTGGGAGAGCCAGTGGCCAACGTGGTGATGCACCCATGTCAGCAACATGGTGCCTGCTTGTTTTGAGTGGCACTTTTTAAAAAAGCAAGATGGCTAACTGGCAAGCACAGCTTGTGAAAGGAAGGAAGTGCGATCATCGATTATTAAAAGTTGTCTACCAAAATAATAGATGTGTATAAATACTGTATCGTAAAGTGCAGGGTAAAAGATCTCATACTGTACTTTTTAGAGTGACTCAGTCCCCAGTTAGACTCATCACGTTATAGACACCTCATTTTAAATGCAATACTCTATATAAACACACACACAAAAATCAATTCCATATAAGACAGGATGATTTCAAATGGTTTCCCACTTACAATTCTTTTGTATTTTTACCAGACACACTATCATTTTGATTAAAAGAATTCTGGCTCCATCAGATGCAAGCTGCATCAAACTCTTTAATTCCTCAGCCTCAGTCACACCTAACGCGGCCTTAGGAGAGATTGACCAACATGTTTTGTTTTGTTTTATTTTTCCCACTGTAGCTTTATAAAGTTTTAGTCCCATCAGGAATTTTTAGCCATTGTTAGCGTCACTAACTAGTCCATCTATAAAAGAGTCTTTGGGGAGTGACAAAGAAAGTTTGTGATGAATTCCAGCCACACAGAAACATCCGAACGTTCCTGCAGCTGGACTCCTGGTTAACCAGTTTATAAAAATGGTCATATGTAGGTGGGAAACAACCTCAAAAACAGTGTTTCCAAAAGTCACTAAGTTCAGATTTACTTCCAGACATCTGATACTATAGCGTGCCCTCTCCCACAGTGTCACAAAGGTTACATGTTTTAAATTGGGACAGCCAGCTGCAGAACATTAAGTCTGTTTCCAGAGTGTCCATTTTAATTCACGAAAGTATATTGAGCCACTCTCCTCCCATTGGTCGTATTTAAACATCCATTCAGGTCAAGAAGTTTATCCTACAAACTCAGACAACACTGCACGGGATATAGAGGCAGTATTTGTCTTAGCTTTCGTGCAAGGATCCCAAAGCGTTTCGGCTCTTGTTTTCTTCCTGTAGCAGACTTGCCAGACTCTCAGTTACCATATTGCAGTGTGTGCAAGGTAATGACGACAGTGTCGGAAACAGTCCATGTCCCAGCGTCGATAAAAACAGCTGTAGAAATGAACTGCAGTTTAAAAAAATAGGAAAAGAAAAAATAATCTATCGGCAAGAAGGAAGACATCCTGCTCTTACCAGTTTTATCTCTGTAGATCTTTGTGATCTGAAGACACTGTCATCCTGGAGTTCAGTCTAACCTGATAGACGGGGAGTGAACCTGCAGGTCACAAATCCTGAGTTCCTGACCTTTCCTTTTGTTTGTGCTGTTAACTTGTTGAATCAGTTGGGACTGAAGGGTTTTAGTTGTTATAATTGTTGTGGTTGATGCAGATGTTGTTCTTAACCTTTTATTAGCATATAATACACATAAAGAAAAGCACACATAAATATACAGCTCACATTTTCGCCACCTGAACACCAACATCACCAACGCCCAGATGATGAAACAGAACGTCACCAGCCAGCACCCCAGTGTCGCCCTGTGCTCCCTTCCCATCGCTTAACCCACATTCCCTCCCTCCACAAGGGTAACCACTGTTTTCACTTTGAAAAGCATAGGTTAGTTAGGTGTGTTTTTGTAATTTATGTGGGTGGAATCCTGTTGTACATACTCCCGTATCTGGCTTCTTTCACTCAGTATTGTGTGTGTGAAATTTATCCATAGTACTGTTTGAGGTTGTAGATTGCTCATTCTCATCGTTACGTAGCGTTCCATTGCATGACTGGACCACAGTTGTTTAGTCATTCTACTATTTGTGGACATTCGGTTGGTTTCCAGGTATTGATTATTGCGACGAATGTTGCTGTGAACATTCTAGAACATATGTTTTGGCATTTCTGTTGGATACATACTTAGGGGCGGAATTGGTAGACGGTAGGCCAGGCACCCGTTTAGCTTTGGTAGATCCAGTCAAATAGTTTCCCAAAGCGATTGTTGAATGTAAAAAAAGAGAAAGCCAGACTGCTGTTGCTCACCTTCAGATGATGCTTATGAAACCGATTAACATGAGTGTTTCAGGAACCTCCGAGGCACAAGCTTGAGATAAAGGATAGTCTTGCAGTTTCCCTCAGGGGTGCATAGACCCAGGAAATAATTCTTATATCTACCGTCTAAGACACACCGTGAAGACCTAAAAGTACATACCAGTTAGTCACCTCTGCAGCTCAGCCTTACTCTAATTGGAAGATTCAGGCTGGGCAGTCAAAGTGCGGCCACTGACTTTAGATATAAGATGTTGTCTGCGATCATAGTTAGAACTGGCAGATGACAATAAATTACAGATAAGACAAGCTACTGTCAGATAATGCTTTTTTATATGTAAAAACAAGTGCTTTATTATAATAGTATGGATAGTAATAATTCCTTGATTCTGATTATTTCCGTGGTATTTCGAAAAAATGTTATGTTTTAGAGTAGCATTTTAAAGTGATGCAAATACTCAGTTATACTTTAGCATTTATTCCCACATATGATCCTTCAATAAAATGTTTAATGCAAGTGAAGGGTAAGTAAATAAAACACCACTAATGAAAACCAGCAGAAACAACGAAACCTAAAAACAGATGCGCAAAGACTTTTGAGGCACTGGAATTGTGAGACACGGACCATAAAATAGTTGATTACTGTGTTTAAAGAGCTTGAAGACAAGCTTAAAATGTCTTCAAGTAAAAAGATGCTGTGAAAAACGACCTAGCAACTACAAAATTGAGTTTTTAGTTACTGAAAGAAATTTAAAAGACCTAAATAAATAGATATACTATGTTCATTGGTTGGAAGACTCAGTACTGTTATCTGTTCTCTTCAAACTGATCTATAGATTTAAATCCCAGTCAAAATCCTTATAAGGTGATTTTGGAGATAAAGCTAATTCTAAAATTTATATGAAATACACAGGACCTAAAACAGTCAAAACAATTTTGAAAAAGAACAAAGTTGGGGGACTTACAGCAATTGATTTCAAGGCTTACAAGCTTAGCAAGCTACAATAACCAGTGCAGTGTGACACTGGCAAAAGAAAAGACTGTGGCTCAAAGGAACAGAATAAAGAATCCAGAAATAAATCCGTGCATATGTGGTCATTTGATTTACAGCAGAGATGCCAAGGCAGTTCAGTGTGAGAAAGTGTAATGTTTCCAACCAGTGGTGTTGGAAAAATTGGGTATTTATACAGGAAAACAACAACAACAACAACAAAACAAACCTTAAGCTTTACCTCACAATCATACATAAAAATTAACTTAAAATGGACCATAGACCTAAGCCAAAAAAGCTAATAGTATAAAACCTCTAGAGGAAAACACGAAAGAAAATCCTGGCATCAGATTAAGCAGAGATTTGTTAAGACACCAAAAAAACATAAAAGAAAAGCTTAATAAATTGTGCTTCATTAAAATTTAAAACCTTTCTCATCAAAAGATACTGTTAAGAAAATGAAAAAATGCAGGTCTTAGACTGTCACATGACCTTGAGTGGTTCACTCTACCTTTCTCAGTGTCCTTTTTAGTTTATAAAAGTTGTTTTCTGTGAGATACAAATTATGTATATTGTAAAGTTCTATGTAAATGTAAGACATTATTATTGTAGTTTTCAGAGCTATCAGCATTTCCTCTTAGCCGCAGGTAGGTATTTCTTAGTCACCTTGCTCTCTCTGTACATTTTTTTAAACTAGGCAGAAATAAGACAAAAGACAAAAACTTGTCACTCCATGCATATGTGTACTCCCGTAAGGCACCGTGGCTCTCTTATAACAGCCTTGTCAGTTACAAGGAAATATTCTTCCTGAACTTTGAAGCTAAGACGTATTATAAACTTAATTTAAACATCAGGCAATTCTGCTAGTCATTTTTATAAGCGTCCAGAGTCTTGGAAAAGAGGATTCTTTACTTTTTAGCCCTTTTGGCAACTAGACCCCTTTTATTTATCAATCTTAAAAGTATCTTGGACACAAAAAAGTAGTTTCCTGGGAATTCCCTGCAGTTCAGTGGTTAGGACTCTGCACTTTCCTGCTGAGGGCCCGGGTTCGATCCCTGGTCGGGGAAGTAAGATCCCGCATGCCGCGAGGCACAGCCAAAAAGAAAAAGAAAACAAAGTAGTTTCCTCTCAAAGCCTAATGCTAGCTACAGAGAAAGTCACTTTCTTTTTAAATTTCCATGGATAATAAATGGTTCACTCACTCAACCTGTATGCCTGAGCTTCTGTATGCTCAGTGTTGCAGGAGGCATCATCATAAAGGTAATAAAGGTAAATAAAAAGTGGTTCCTGCCCTTAGAGAGCACACACCTTAATAAAGAAGACATAGATCCCATCTCCCTACCTGTTCCTCTACCACCGCCCCCCCCCAAAAAAAAAGACAGAGTAAAATGTGATCATGGAGATAAAACAAAAACAAAGTACTCTGGGAGTTCAGAGACACCATTTGTAGCTGGGGAACTGGGAAATACTTCATGAAGGAGAGGATGGTTAGGGAGGGAAGAGCAGGTTTCAACAGATGGGAAGAATGGGGAGGGCATTCTAGGCAGAAGAAATGGCTTGAGGAAAATGGGAGGAGTGGGTGACAGGCATTGCAGATCATGTTAAGGCAAAGGCGGACAGGCAGGCTGGAGTGAAACCTCACTTTTTAAATTTAAAAGTCATAGAAGCTAAGATAGTTTGGGTCCTAAGGTAATTAGCCTTAAATACTAAAGAAAGTCTTAGATGTTATTCATGCGGCAGCAGGAAGCAATTGCAACTTACTAAACAGGAGTGTAAGGTGATCAGAAAGGTATTTCAGATAAATCAACCAAATCAGTTCGAAGGGGAAATTCTGGGGTCCAGGAAACTACATGGGAAGCGATAGCAATACTAGACCTGAAATCACAGAGACCGTCAGAGATGGGTGAAGGCCTGGGATAGCTCAGTGACACTCAGCCCAGGAGAGGGGCTGGCACGTTTCATGAAGAGTGTGAATAATGCCGGAGAAGCCAATTAGAGCAAGACTGAGAGAAGGTTAGGTAATTATAACCCAAAATATAAAGTAAATATCCATGAGTCCATACTGATATAAACAAATGCTCGAATAAACAAGTGGATAGGGGAGAAGAAACAAGCCTCCCATGCAGAAAAATTCCAAGTAACTTTCGTAGATCCTCCATCCTCAAGGAGGGGGCACAAAATCCCCACTCTTAAGTGTGGGCTGCCCACAGTTAGTGACTTCTTCCCACAGAGGCCAGAGGGGAGGGTCAGGGCTGGGGACCTTAAAAGCACCACCCCAGCCAGGTGTTCCAGGCTTACATCGCTAGTCATACATCGCATTGATTATCTACCCTTGATATGGTGTGATGAAAATGATACTTCACCTCTGTAGTCTTCCTGCCCAAATCCATAGCTCCTGTCTAATCATGATGCAAACATCAAATTCTAATAGGGGGCGTCCTACAAAATACCTGACCAGCCCTCCTCAAAACTCAGGCTCATCAAAAACAAGGGAAATCTGAGAAACTCAGGGCAAGAGGAGCCTCGGGCGACGTAATGACTCAGTAGAGTGAAGTGTCCTGGACGTGGTCCTCGAACAGAAAACGCCATTAGGTAAAAGCCGGGGAAATCTGCGTGCACTGTGGATTTGAGTTAATAATAAGGTGTCAATAGTAGTTCAGGTTTTTTTCTGGTTTTTAAGTAACTTGTTTATAGTACTGCATTTACAAAGAGAATAGTGCACCCAGTAGAAAGAATAAAAATGTATTTGGGGTTTTATTTTTAACTGACTGCAAATAGAAATCCTTTAGTGACATCATGGCAATTTGACAGTTATGATTAAGTTCACTAAAAGTACATGGGGTACTTGGAAGGTCAGATTCTAGCTGCTGCTTTCTAACAGCCTCTGATTCATCTGGCTCCTTAAATGATACGGGCTAAAGCCCTCATTTGGTGGGGAAACATTTCCAAAATGAACTTTTAGGTTCTCCTTAATAATTTTCTCCTGTCAGTTGTTAAAAATAGGACTTTCTGTTTCTGTGTCTGTGTGTGTGTTGGTTATTTCACCGAAGTGTCACCACCCGAATTCCTATAACTTCACAATAGTGATTTTACAATGTAGAAAAAATTCAGTTGTCGTCGTCTGCTATTGCTTCAGATGTACATATCGCTGAAAACCCAAAGTAGATTAGAATTGCTAAAGGATTTTTCTGCCATTGTTTGATGTAGTCTGGTTTCTTTATTCCTTTTTAAAAAATTTTATTGAAGTATAGTTGATTTACAGTGTTGTCTTTAATTTCTGTTATATAGCAAAGTGACTGTTATACATATATTTACATTTTTTTCATATTCTTTCCCATTATGGCTTATCACAGGATATTGAATATGGTTCCCTGTGCTAAACAGTAGGACCTTGTGGTTTATCCATCCTATATGTAATAGTTTGCATCTGCTAATCCCAAACTCCCAATCCTTCCTTCCCCCTCCCCCCTCCCCCTTGGCAACCACAAGTCTGTTCTCTATGTCTGTTAGTCTGTTTTTGTTTTGTAGATAAGTTCATTTGTGTCGTATGTTCCCTTTACTCTTGATAGGTACGTGGACAGCCTCACTTCTAGTGCTCTACTACTATAAGATGTTAACAGGGGAAACTGAGTGTGGGAGTGTATGGCAATTCTCTGTACCATTTTCATAATTTTTCTGTCAACCTAAAACTGTTTCAAAAAAGAAATCCTATTTTTTAAAAGCCATCAGAGTGATACTGTTTTGGATCTATTAAATTAGGAAGTATGTTAAATAATCTTTTAAATAATATTTAAGTGTCCAGATGCTGGTGGACAATATGATGAAATTGGATGATGCATACATTGCTAATGGCTAATGTAAATTGATATTACCTTTTAGGAAAAAACTTGAATTTTATTTCACTAATCTAATAGGAGTATCCCAGGAAATTATTCAAAAAACGAGACATCTATAGATGTAGGTACACACATGCGTCATATACATAAATATGTCCACTGCAGTGTTATTAACCAAAAGGGGAAATTGAGTTATAAGAGGCCATTTTAAATAAATTATGATGCATTAACTCAAAACAGCAGTTTTTCAATTGTGTTCTGAAGATACCCCCAGGATGCTAGCCCCCTCTGGGGGTCAGCAAGACTAAGAATATCTTCATGATAATACTAAGACACTCTGCCTTTTGCATTCTCATTCTTGCATGAGCGTCACTGAGTTCTTCCCGAGGCTGTATGATCACACAGCAGGTTGATGCAGAGGCAGATGTGAGAGTCCAGATGTCTTCCGTGAGGCCAGGCATTAATGAGATTTGTAGATATGTAAGGCATTGCCCTTCTTCTCACTCAGATTTTTTTTGTTTTGGAAAATATAGTAACTTTACATTTTTAAAAAATACGTTACATTAACGTATGGTGGGTTTATCGTTTTTAAATGAAATTAAAATGTTCTCAGTTTTAATTTCTAATGCAGTAAGTATCAGGAGACATAATCCACATAGACAAAAGCTCAGTGCAGTCCTCAGTGATTTTCAAGAGTGTAAAAAAGATCCTGAAGGATCACCGTAATGAATTAATAAACATATTTTATTGTTACAGTTACAAAGACTTGCAGCATGGGGAAGTAATTCGGTAACAGTGAAAAGAAATAGACTTTAAAATGGCACAATCGCTGATCACGACCACAGAAAAGTGTAAATGTGCGGGTTGGTTGGTTCACGGCACGCATGTGCTCACTTGGTCAAGGGTCAGGAAGGAGCATCCAAAAAAGAGCTCATTGGTCGGTTAGGTGGCTGGGATACGGCGCTTGTTTGTTTCTGGTACTTTGTAATAACATGTCATACGCAGAAAACATTTTTTTTTAATTTAAATTTATTTATTTATTTTTGGCTGCATTGGGTCTTCATTGCTGCGTGCGGGCTTTCTCTAGTTGCAGCGAGCGGAGGCTGCTCTTCGTTGCGGTGCGAGGGCTTCTCACTGAGGTGGCTTCTCGTTGCGGAGCACGCGCTCTAGGCGCGCGGGCTTCAGTAGTTGTGTCTCGCGGGCTCAGTAGTTGTGGCTCATGAGCTCAAGAGCACAGTCTCAGTAGTTGCGGCGCACGGGCTTAGTTGCTCTGTGGCATGTTGGATCTTCCCAGACCAGGGATAGAATCCGTGTCCCCTGCATTGGCAGGCGGATTCTTAACCACTGCGCCACCAGGGAAGCCCCAAGGAAAACATTTTGATGCATTGCTTATTCAAATATTGTACAATTTAATAGAATTATTCATGCTAACATATTGAGAGAAGTAGGTGGGGTTCCTATGTCACATATATTTGTCTTTAGAGTTAATTATGTAGAAAGTTTTAAGGGAATGTTCATTTTTAACATTATACTGACTAGGCTAATTCAGTTAGTTTGCATTCCACAAGTATAGTCTAACAGCTGGAACAGGTTACATGCCTAAAAACCAGAGGAAATCTAGCTGAAATTAGCCAATGGTTGCTTGTAAGTGGATGGTCAACATTATAGATAAATTAAGATCTGACCATATATATTTTTTTTTCTTTTTTACAAAGTTCAGTTAAAAACATGATTTGTTTTGTTTCTGTTTTTAGGAAATGACTATACCGTGGTGCTTAAGGAGAGCAGAACTTGTGTTTAAGTGTGTCAAAGGTAAACACAACCTTATATTTAACAACAACAACCTATATTTCTTCCTTGAAAATATTGAAAGTAGAGCAAACCAGGAGAAAGAATTGTAGCAGTTACCCCTGTCATCTGGTGCCTCAGTTAGATGGTTTAACAAGCACATATTTCATAGCGGCTTTTTTATCTACCTTTTTCCAATCAAAAAATAAAATCTCCAGCCCTCTTTTTTTGGGCCGTGTCACACGGCCTGCAGGATCTCAGTTCCCTGACCAGGGATTGAACCCGGGTCACAGGAGTGAAAGCCTGTAATCCTAACCACTAGGCCACCAGGGAGCTCCCTCCAGACCTCTTGAAATGTGAGAATATTTGGACATTGGTGGAGCTTACTCTCTGTTACCTTTTATTTTCTTGAAAAGAAAATAGAACCACGTGTTTAATTAATCTTTAATAACCTGTTTTGGCTTCATTGTGTGGAGGCAAAATAGGACTTAAGAAATGATCATTACAAGTATTTTGACGGAACTCTGTGCAACCTCTCTGGCCTGGAGAAATAAGGATTGCAGAAGTTTATCTGGCCTTCAGGCTTAACCTTTCCTACAGGCAAGTAGCTACCTAAAAAGTCAAGACGTGCAGCTCCACGATGAAAATTCAGTTTATTTTCAATAAAGGACTGGTAGGTTTGAAGACCAGAACTCATAATTCAGCAAAGTCTGTTGTTCTATTTTAGGTTTCATGATGGAAATGGCTTCGTGGGACGGAGGAATTTCTAGGACAGTGCAGTTTCTGGTGCCACAGGTGTGTTATCTGGATAGCTCTCACCCCAGTTCAGTCTCTGTTGTGATATTCCTCGCAGACATAGCTAGGCACACTGCCGTAAACTCAAAAGAGCATAAGAAAATGCTAGCAGCTTTCCGTGTTTTAAGCGCAGAAGTGTTTGCATGCCATCAAGGCACTTAGTTTACTGTCAAAGATGTTAGTATCTGCCACTCAGGGGATCTTTGATTAAACCCCAAAGCTGAACTTAACTCATCTTTCCTTCCCCGCCCCACATTTATGTTATATCGATTCATAAAGGACATGAGCAGAGGATGATTCCGTGTTCTATGTAAAATTTTGCAAAACTTATCACTGAATGCACTACTGTTATCTAGGGGTTTTTCTGGTAATCAGACTTATTATTTGACAGAAATAGCATAGGTTCTCAGAGGCTGGATCCAGAGAAACAGCCCTGCCCACAGCTGTGCAGTTAAATCAGCTCTGAAAGATAGTGTTCACATATTACACTCCACGTCTAGAACTACTGCCATTACTTCCATGTTTTAAAATACTTAAACTTTTTTTTAAATCAGTGATGATTTAACAAGTGCAAACTTTTTTTTTCTTACCTCTTAACAGAGCATTTCTGAAGAAATGTTTTACCAACTTAGTAACATGCTTCCCCAGATCTTCCGAGTATCATCAACACTCACCCTGACATCCAAGCACTAAACCCCCTAGATTGATATCTGGCAGAAGAGGATGCGTAAACTATCCAGGAACTTGAGATGTGCTGGGATTCTGTCAAGCAAAAGATGCCCAGAAAGAGGACTTGCCACCCAAGCCACGAATCAAATCATGATAAACATCTGTTAAACGTTCCAAAATTCACATGCCGTACAGACTAGTGCTCAGCCCCTTACTTATACATTTATTCTTATTTTTTCACACACACACACACACACACACACACTGTATTTTATTTTTACAAGAGATAAACTGACACCAAGCATTTTAAATGGATGACCACAACAAAAGCAACAATGACTGCAATTACGAAACACACTCATACTATGTCATAATATGGACATTCAGTCCAGTAATCCTCCACTGTAACAGCTCCTTTACTTTGCAGAGAAAATTGATTTGTATATTTTTTGCCTCTGAGTCCTTGTGGGATTTTTTTTTCTTTCTTCAAACAGAAGGTCACAAAAATTATAATCATCCCCATCAGTTCACTAGTCCCATGTAATTGATTTTTTTTCATCTTGATCTTTTGTTAGCACTTTTATGAATTCATCAGTTTTCCATTAGAGTTCTGAAAATGCTTATTCATTCAGTTCAACAGTATAGTCAGTTACCAGAAACCTGTACTTGTCAGAGTCTTTTCCATGAATTCCCTGAAGATGAAACCCTTTTATAGGAACATTTTTGGGAAAGCGTCGGAGTACACCCAGAACTGTCTGTAAATGACAAAAGACTTAAAAATGACCACGGTTAAAGATTTTATGAAAGTTCATTATAATGCAATTGACAAGGAAATTTAGTTATTTGAGATATACATTTTAAAGTAATAACTAGAATTATGACATAACATTATACCAGAACATATAAGATTTTTAGAAATTTCATGTAATGTCTGAAACATTTATATTAACATATTTCCATACAAATAACCCAAAGAAAGTTTAGTATTAGTTGTTTTTTTTGTTTGTTTGGTTTTTTACACTGCAGATTCTTATTAGTCATCAGTTTTATACACATCAGTGTATACATGTCAATCCCAATCGCCCAATTCAGCACACCACCATCCCCACCCCACCGTGGTTTTCCCCACTTGGTGTCCATATGTTTGTTCTCTACATCTGTGTCTCAACTTCTGCCTTGCAAACAGGTTCATCTGTACCATTTTTCTAGGTTCCACTTACATGCGTTAATATACGATATTTGTTTTTCTCTTTCTGACTTCACTCTGTATGACAGTCTCTAGATCCATCCACGTCTCAACAAATGACTCAATTTCGTTCTTTTTTATGGCTGCGTAATATTCCATTGTATATGTGTAGCACAACTTCTTTATTCATATGTCTGTCGATGGGCATTTAGGTTGCTTCCATGACCTGGCTATTGTAAATAATGCTGCAATGAACATTGGGGTGCATGTGTCTTTTTGAATTATGGTTTTCTCTGGGTATACACCCAGTAATGCCAGTAATGGGATTGCTGGATCATATGGTAATTCTATTTTTAGTTTTTTGAGGAACCTCCATTCTGTTCTCCATAGTGGCTGTATCAATTTACATTCCCACCAACAGTGCAAGAGGGTTCCCTTTTCTCCACACCCTCTCCAGCATTTGTTGTTTGTAGAATTTCTGATGATGCCCATTCTAACTAGTGTGAGATGATACCTCATTATAGTTTTGATTTACATTTCTCTAATAATGAGTGATGTTGAGCAGCTGTTTATGTGATTCTTGTCCATCTGTAAGTCTTCTTCGGAGAACTGTCTATTTAGGTCTTCTGCCCATTTTTGGATTGGGTTGTTTGTTTCCTTAATATTGAGCTGCATGCGCTGTTTATATATTTTGGAGATTAATCCTTTGTCCATTGATTTGTTTGCGAATATTTTCTCCCGTTCTGAGGGTTATCTTTTTGTCTTGTTTATGGTTTCCTTTGCTGTGCAAAAGCTTTGAAGTTTCATTAGGTCCCATTTGTTTATTTTTGTTTTTATTTCCATTACTCTAGGAAGTGGATCAAAAAAGATATTGCTGTGATTTATGTCAAAGAGTGTTCTTCCTATGTTTTCCTCTAAGAGTTTTATACTGTATGGTCTTACATTTAGGTCTCTAATCCATTTTGAGTTTATTTTTGTGTATGGTGTTACGGAGTGTTCTAATTTCATTCTTTTACATGTAGCTGTCCAGTTTTCCCAGCACCACTTATTGAAGAGACTGTCTTTTCTCCATTGTATATCCATTGCCATAGATTAGTTGACCATAGGTGCGTGGGTTTATCTCTGGGCTTTCTGCCTTGTTCCATTGATCTATGTTTCTGTTTTTGTGCCAGTACCATATTGTCTTGATTACTGTAGCTTTGTAGTATAGTCTGAAGTCACGGAGTCTGATTCCTCCAGCTCCATTTTTTTCCCTCAAGACTGCTTTGGCTATTCAGGGTCTTTTGTGTCTCCATACAAATTTTAAGATAATTTGTTCTAGTTCCATAAAAAGTGCCATTGGTAATTTGATAGGGATTGCATTGAATCTGTAGATCGCTTTGGGTAGTATAGTCATTTTCACAATGTTGATTCTTCCAATCCAAGAACATGGTAGATCTCTCCATCTGTTGGTATCATCTTTAATTTCTTTCATCAGTGTCTTATAGTTTTCTGCATACAGGTCTTTTGTTTCCCTAGGTAGGTTTATTCCTAGGTATTTTATTCTTTTTGTTGCCATGGTAAATGGGAGTGTTTCCATAATCTCTCTTTCAGATTTTTCATCATTAGTGTATAGGAATGCAAGAGATTTCTGTGCAATAATTTTGTATCCTGCAACTTTACCAAATTCATTGATTAGCTCTAGTAGTTTTCTGGTGGCATTTTTAGGATTCTCTATGTATAGTATGTCATCTGCAAACAGTGACAGTTTTACTTCTTTTCCAATTTGCATTCCTTTTATTTCTTTTTTTCCTCTGATTGCCGTGGCTAGGACTTCCAAAACTATGTTGAATAATAGTGGTGAGAGTGGGCATACTTGTCTTGTTCCTGATCTTAGAGGAAATGCTTTCAGTTTTTCACCGTTGAGAATGATGTTTGCTGTGGGTTTATCATGTATGGCCTTTATTATGTGAGGAAGGTTCCCTCTATGCCCACTTTCTGGAGAGTTTTTATCATAAATGGGTGTTGAATTTTGTCAAAAGCTTTTTCTGCATCTATTGTGATGATCGTATGGTTTTTATTCTTCAATTTGTTAATATGGTGTATCACATTGATTTGTGTGTATTGAAGAATCCTTGCATCCCTGGGATAAATCCCACTTGATCATGGTGTATGATCCTTTTAATGTGTTGTTGCATTCTGTTTGCTAGTATTTTGTTGAGGATTTTTGCGTCTATATTCATCAGTGATATTGGCCTGTCATTTTCCTTTTTGTAGTATCTTTGTCCGGTTTTGGTATCAGGGTAATGGTGGCCTCATAGAATGAGTTTGGGAGTTCCTTTGCAATTTTTTTGAAGAGTTTGAGAAGGATGGGTGTTAGCTCTTCTCTAAATGTTTGATAGAATTCACCTGTGAAGCCATCTGGTCCTGGACTTTTGTTTGTTGGAAGATTTTTAATTACAGTTTCAATTTCGTTACTTGTGATTGGTCTGTTCATATTTTCTATTTCTTCCTGGTTCAGTCTTGGAAGGTTATACCTTTCTAAGAACTTGTCCATTTCTTCCAGGTTTTCCATTTGATTGGCATAGAGTTGCTTGTATTAGTCTCTTAGGATGCTTTGTATTTCTGCAGTTTCTGTTGTAACTTCTCCTCTTTCATTTCTAATTTTGTTGATGTGAGTTCTCTCCCTCTTTTTCTTGATGAGTCTGGCTAATGGTTTATCTTCAATTTTGTTTATCTTCTCAAAGAACCAGGTTTTAGTTTTATTGATCTTTGCTATTGTTTTCTTTGTTTCTCTTTCATTTATTTCTGCTCTGATCTTTATGATTTCTTTCCTTCTGGTAACTTTGGGTTTTGTTTGTTCTTCTTTCTCTAGTTCCTTTAGGTGTAAGGTTAGATTGTTTATTTGAGATTTTTCTTGTTTCTTGAAGTAGGCTTGTATAGCTATAAACTTCCCTCTTAGAACTGCTTTTGCTGCATCCCATAGGTTTTGGATCGTCGTGTTTTCATTGTCATTTGTCTCTAGGTATTTTTTGATTTCCTCTTTGATTTCTTCAGTGATCGCTTGGTTATTTAGTAACATATTGTTTAGCCGCCATGTGTTTGTGTTTTTTATGTTCTTTTCCCTGTAATTCATTTCTAATCTCATAGCATTGTGGTCAGATAAGATGCGTGATATGATTTCAATTTTCTTAAATTTACTGAGGCTTGATTTGTGACCTAACGTGTGATCTGTCCTGGAGAATGTTCCGTGCGCACTTGAGAAGAAAGTGTAATCTGCTGTTTTTGGATGACATGTCTTATAAATATCAATTAAATCTATCTGGTCTGTTGTGTCATTTAAAGCTTCTGTTTCCTTATTTATTTTCATTTTGGATGATCTGTCCATTGGTGTAAGTGAGGTGTTAAGGTCCCCCACTATTATTGTGTTACTGTCAATTTCCTCTTTTATAGCTGTTAGCAGTTGCGTTATGTATTGAGGTGCTCCTATATTGGGTGCATATATATTTATAATTGTTATATCTTCTTCTTGGATTGATCCCTTGATCATGATGTAGTGTCCTTCCTTGTCTCTTGTAACATTCTTTGTTTTAAAGTCTATATTATCTGATATGAGTGTAGCTACTTCAGCTTCCTTTTGATTTCCATTTGCATGGAATATCTTTTTCCATCCCCTCACTTTCAGTCTGTATGTGTCCCTAGGTCTGAAGTGGGTCTCTTGTAGACAGCATATAGATGGGTATTGTTTTTGTATCCATTCAGCAAGCCTGTGTCCTTTGGTTGGAGCATTTAATCCGTTCATGTTTAAGGTAATTATCCATATGTATGTTCCTATGGCCATTTTCTTAATTGTTTTGGGTTTGTTTTTGTAGATCCTTTTCTTCTCTTGTGTTTCTTGTCTAGAGAAGTTCCTTTTGCATTTGTTGTAGAGCTGGTTTGGTGGTGCTGAATTCTCTTAGCTTTTGCTTATCTGTAAAGCTTTTGATTTCTCCATCAAATCTGAATGAGATCCTTGCCAGGTAGAGTAATCTTGGTTGTAGGTTCTTCCCTTTCATCTCTTTAAGTGTATCATGCCAGTCCCTTCAGGCTAGTAGAGTTTCTGCTGAGAAATCAGCTGTTAACCTTGTGGGAGTTCCCTTGTATGTTATTTGTCTTTTTTCCCTTGCTGCTTTCAATAATTTTTCTTTAATTTTTGCCAGTTTGATTACTATGTGTCTTGGCGTGTTTCTCCTTGGGTTTATCCTGTATGGGACTCTCTGTGCTTCCTGGACTTGGGTGGCTATTTCCTTTCCCATGTTAGGGAAGTTTTTGACTATAATCTCTTCAAATATTTTCTCAGGTCCTTTCTCTCTCTCTTCTCCTTCTTGGACCCCTATAATGTGAATGTTGTTGCATTTAATGTTGTCCCAGAGGTCTCTTAGGCTGTGTTCATTTGTTTTCATTCTTTTTTCTTTATTCTTTTCTGCAGCAGTGAATTCCACCATTCTGTCTTCCAGGTCACTTATCTGTTCTTCTGTCTCAGTTAATCTGCTATTGATTCCTTCTAGTGTAGTTTTCATTTCAGTTATTGTATTGTTCATCTCTGTTTGTTTGTTCTTTAATTCTTCTAGGTCTTTGCTAAACATTTCTTGCACCTTCTCGATCTTTGCCTCCATTGTTTTTCCCAGGTCCTGGATCATCTTCACTATCATTATTCTGAATTCTTTCTCTGGAAGGTTGCCTATCTCCACTTCATTTAGTTGTTTTTCTGGGGTTTTATCTTGTTCCTTCATCTGGTACATAGCCCTCTGCCTTTTCATTGTGTCTCTCTTTCTGTGAATGTGGTTTTTGTTCCACAGGCTGCAGGATTGTAGTTCTTCTTGCTTCTGCTGTCTGCCCTCTGGTGGATGAGGCTGTCTAAGAGGCTTGATGGGAGGGACTGGTGGTGGGTAGAGCTGGCTGTTGCTCTGGTGGGCAGAGCTCAGTAAAACTTTAATCCACTTGACTGTTGATGGGTGGGACTGGGTTCCCTCCCTGTTGGTTGTTTGGCCTGAGGCAACCCAGCACTGGAGCCTACCCGGGCTCTTTGTTGGGGCTAATGGCCAACTCTGGGAGGACTCATGCCAAGGAGTACTTCCCAGAACTTCTGCTGCCAGTGTCCTTGTCCTCAAGGTGAGACACAGCCACCCCCTGCCTCTGCAGGAGACCCTCCAACACTGGCAGGTAGGTCTGGTTCAGTCTCCCCTGGGGTCACTGCTCCTTCCCCTGGGTCCCGATGCGCACACTACTTTGTGTGTGCCCTCCAAGAGTGGAGTCTCTGTTTCCCCCAGTCCTGTCAAAGTCCTGCAGTCAATTCCCACTATGCTTCAAAGTCTGATTCTCTGGGAATTCCTCTTCCCGTTGGTGGACCCCCAGGTTGGGAAGCCTGACGTGGGGCTCAGAACCTTCACTCCAGTGGGTGGACTTCTGTGGCATAAGTGTTCTCCAGTCTGTGAGTCACCCACCCAGCAGTTATGGGGTTTGATTTTACTGTGATTGCGCCCCTCCTACCATCTCATTGTGGCTTCTCCTTTGTCTTTGGATGTGGGGTATATTTTTTGGTGAGTTCCAGTGTCCTCCTGTCGATGATTGTTTAGCAGTTCGTTGTGATTCTGGTGTTCTCGCAAGAGGGAGTGAGAGCACGTCCTTCTGCTCTGCCATCTTGGTTCCTTTCCTCTATACAGTTATTCTTAAAGTCTCTTTATGAAAAAAAAGTGTCCTTTTTCCTACCATTATGTCCTATCTGTGAATATTCGTGAGTTAAAACTTCTACATGTCCCACACAGATACTAGGTGTAGGAGACTATTCACTACAATTTCATGGAGATATTTGACTTTTCCAAAAGATTTGAATCATTCCAGGTACAAGGCTTAATTAACATACAAATAAAACCTTCCCTCTACCTTATTTTCCAATTAAATTTTAAAAATTACAAAGCAGTGAAATATACATTGCAAGTATGGATTTCCTGTGATAATCTTTTTATAGAAGTGTATGAGACAAATGTGACTGTTTTAAATCCCTCCCTTTCAAAAACTTGCTTTTAAGGTACTCTTTCTAAGATTTTCTAAGAGTCAAAATAGGACTTTGGATTCTTTACCCCTGTCTCATCTTCCCTTTGTGACCTCACCCTTGTCCATTAATAACGTTTGTGGACTGGGAAAGTAGTGTGCCTACATGCGGGCCTGGTGGAAGTTGGTCTAAAGCAGCAACTGGCAGTGTTTTAGTGACACTGAGTCAACATGGTGATGATCAGACAGTGGGGAGCATCTTTATTTCTGCTTACTGTGCTCTCAGCTTCCTTAATCCTTTGGCTTCCTGCGTTACTTGGCCAATAACTGTGTCCCCGTTTCTGTCTCTGCTGTTTTGCCACCTTTTCCACTGTCTTTCCTTGTAGAACTACATTCTCAGATGCTCCCTATCCCATCTAGAACATATTTGCTACAAGTAGTGACTACAACGAATAAAGGCATCTACAAAAGCAATAGTTTCATCCAATCCAAATTGTATGCAGATTGTAACTGGCCAGCAGACTGAACTGGAGGACGTCTGACATCATCATAAGATGGTCTGTCTTGATTCCAAGAAACAAAAAGCACTCTGTTAGTATGCCCAAATGTAATAACTTATGGAAACTCCTTTGGCACAGAGAAAACTTTCTCATAGAATGTGTCTTGATTTTCTACTCAAGGAAACAACTGTCCAGTAACAACCCTAAGGAGAACACCACTCCAGACTGGGTCCATTACTCACTAACACTTTCCACATCCTTTTCCAAAGAGCCTGGTGATCCCACCAAGAACAAGGTAGGTGCTCTGTCCTTGGAGCAAGAAATTGTCTTCTGAGCATGAATGCTACCATTGCAACTGCTTCTAATGCAAAGCCATGTAGACAGACAGAAAACTGGGCTGTGCAGGACCAGGGTCAGAGACTGTCAGGGTTTGTACTATGACAGGTCGAGTTGAAGTGGGTGTAGTATGATCAAAAGATGTTCAGTTTATGCCTATTCAATAAATTAGGAGTTTGGGATTAGCAGATACAAACTACTATATATAATATAAAATAGATAACAAGGTCCGGTTACCTATAGTACAGGGGACTATAGTCAATATCTTGTAATAAACTATAATGGAAAAGGATCTGAAAAAGTATGTATCTGAATCACTTTGCTGTATACCAGAAACTAACACAACATTGTAAATCAACGATACTTCAGTAAAATCAAATTTAAAAAAAAATTTTAGTAAATGAATAAAAGGCATTCAAAAAGAGGAGGATGTTTTCACAGAATTCCTGTAACTAGGTGTAAAGCCAACAGCTTGAAGGGTGCAGTCAGGTGCAGGGATAAGGCTTCATTCACAAAAGGTGGGTGAGAGCTGCTACCCAGCTCTTCCTTTGTCACCTCAAGTCTGTTTTATTAGGTTTTATTAGGTATTAAGTGGTGGCTTTCACAGCAGGGCAATTTAAAGGTACCATTTGGCCTATGAAATCAAGATAAATGTATTAGGTATCTGTTTTTCACATGGTGCTGTATTATGAAATATACAGAAGCGGTAAGACTGGAAAAAATGAAGCTATGGTGTTATATGAAGACACACCAAACACTAAGCCAATAACAAATACATAATTTACATACTTTAAAATACTAAATGGTAAAGATTTTAGATGAAGTCTGTAGTTTTGTATTTGGACTGAGAAGGACGAGATTAAGACTATTTCCCTGAGTGTTCTAGAAGCCTTCTTGGACGGGAGTGGTCTCAGACACTCCAAGTATAATGTGAAGAAGATGGCTTGGCCGGCTGAGAAGAGAAGGGGCACCCTCGGTGTCGGGTCCAGATGCGAGCAGGAGTAGATAAAGGAGGCGGGATACACAGCCCGGATGGTGAAGAAGCTGATCGCAAGAGCCTTCTGCGGATACCGGGCAGGGCCCGGGCCTTCGTGCAGACATTGGGGAAGACTGTCTCACTGAGCGTCGGGTTCTCTATTTGTACAAACAGTTAAGCATGCCTACGACAGACAACAAGGTCCTCAAGGCTTTAAAAACACACTTTGGAAATGAGGCAGGCACTGAGCCTGAGGTCTCCAGTCCCTACTGCCCTTTCCTCCCCTGCCCCCATTTCTGTTCTCAAAGCACAAAACCCAGCGAGGCTGTAACCTTGCCTCGATGGGGAAGGGTGGCACCAGCTGTTCCTCAGAATGACATTGCAACGGGAATGGAAGAAATGCATGAAAAGGAATTTCAAGAGAAACACAACTTAGGTTGCCTGGGCGCTGGCAGATCTCTTACTGGCACAGTACATGCTGTCTGTGTCACTGCAGTTGGATCCTGGCTGATTCTCACAAGAAGAAAGAATGTTCCACAAAGGAAAGGTGAATTCACGGAAAGCTTCCTGTTCAAGAGGCCCTTGGGAGAATCAGCAGAGCCGTGTTGAAAGAACGAACAAAGCTGAAGGAGTGGCTCCTCAGGCCTGTTCTCCAGCTTCCAGGTGAAGGAGTTTGCTTCTGCTACTTAGTTTTCCCATTTAGGTGGAGTTGGACTGCTTTGCCTAAAAGAAGTCAGGGCAGTGTAAACATCCTTATCATTATTTAGAAACAATAAACAATATTTTATAACACCTATTTACAAAAAGGTCCATGTGTTCAGAACCATTTAGATGGATGGTTTTCTATCCTTGAACCATCAAAGAACATTTCCATTATCTCCCCCATATTTCCCTGAAATGTTCTGAAAACTTTCCCTTAGCAAACAATTTGAGCAGTTATCTGTTTTCATTCATCAAAGACATGTCTGTGGAGCTGAGAGATAGATGGTATTAGCAAGCAATAGATAGTATCATGGCATAGGATTATCACTGTACAGGGACTTCCCTGGTGGCGCAGTGGTTAAGAATCCACCTGCCAATGCAGGGGACACAGATTTGAGCCCTGGTCCAGGAAGATACCACGTGCCACGGAGCAACTAAGCCCGTGCACTGTAACTACTGAGCCTGTGCTCTAGAGCCCGTGCGCCACGATTACTAAGCCTGCGTGCTGCAACTACTGAAGGCCGTGCTCCTAGAGCCCGTGCTGTAAAAAGAGGAGCCACTGTAATGAGAAGCCCGCACACCGCAACGAAGAGTAGCCCCCGCTCGCCGCAACTAGAGAAAAGCCCGTGCGCAGCAACAAAGACCCAACTCAGCCAAAAATAAATAAAATAAAATAAATAAAATACTGATGAATTACAAAAACAAAAAAAATTGTCACTCTATAGTTCCAGGCAGGTTCACAAAATCAAAAACAAAACCTTGCCATTTTATGTTAACCTGTGAAGTCTTGTCCTAGTGAAATGTATTTTTGGAAATTTTTTTTTTCAATAGCTCAGTGACATATTTAAGACAACTCTAAGGACCACTAATTCCAGAAACCTCAAGGTGGGAAACACAGCTTTAGAAGGAAATGTTTACATGAGAATATGTTACAAAGGGAGGGTGGGGTAAGGACCACGTAGCGGCAGATTGACCTGAGTCCTGTTCAATACACAGCAAGTGTTTGCCGAGTTTCTTCTGTACACGAAGGCACAGAGCTGAGCAAGATGCAGCCTCTAGAAGGCAGTACAAAGGCAATGGACTTGAGGAGCTATTTGATTAAAGTAAGAAGATTTAGACTTTTCTGTGGCCTGTGATGCTGACAGTCTCTCATGACCAGAACAAAATCCCAACTAAACCCGGGAATGGATGGGTAGCCTCCTGAGGTTCCCTGCAGGACTAACACGTGAGGTCCTGTTCCATATGCACAGCTACAGTTACTACTACTGCTGCTTTTCCTGTCTTCCCAGAAGAAGCAGAGTTCCTCCCATGTCCGAGTCTGAGAACTGGCTCAACTTCATGCTACGTGCAGTGAATCCTCACTCATCGTGGCCTCTACGTTTGCAAATTCTCCTGCTTGCTAAAATGTATTTGTAGCTCCAAAATAATAAAGCATTTACAAAAGCAATAGTCTCATCACCTCCAAGTTGCGTGGATATTGTAACCGACCCTCAGGATGAAAGGGGGGCCCTTTGGCACCGTCTTGGGCATCATTTGTGCACATGCACAGAGCAGCGGAAAACCGAGTCGCCGGACACACACACACTCCCAGTTGAGAGAAGAAGGGTGACCCTCCACCTTCCGGTCTCAGCTCCACTAACATAAACAAGTGTCCTTTTCAAGGTCTATTTCCTGCCACATTTTTTACATTTTTGTGCTTTTTCTTGGTGATTTTGCTGTTTAAAATGCCCCCCAAGTGTAGTGCTGAAAGGCTATCTGGGGTTCGTAAGTGCAAGGAGGGTGTGCTGTGCCTTATGGGGAAATACAGGTGTTACGTGAGCTCTGTCCACTTAGGCATCAGTTGTGGCGCGGCTGGTCGTGAGTTCAGCGTTAATGGGTCAACGACCTGTATTAAATAGGAGTCTTTAGAAAGGATCGCACATAAGAAAGGGTATGTGTTGACTGGCAATGAAAATGTGATGAGAGGCTTGCAGGATTTGTAACTCAGGGTCCACAGCGCCAGAGTCGACTGTCTGCCTGTCTTCTCTCGCAGGCAGGAGAGCATGACGAGCTCTCTGCGGATGCCTTTGGCACATAGAGAATGAAACCCAGAACACAGTACCCAAGAAGCACGCAGATCCTTTCTGGAGGCGTCGAGGGATGAAGCAGAAACCGTGCAGTTTCAGTGTGACACCTGTGTTAGTGGGTCTCTCCCTCCCTCTGTGTTCTCTTCTGCTTTCTATCCTTCTTTCCTTTTCTTTCTTTATGGTGAAGTCCTGGGTCCTTGTTATCTGCTCCTCTGTGCTCAAAACTCTCAGCATGACAGTCTGACATCAGAGATGGGAACCCAGTTAAATCTGCCTCAAAGACTGCCTCCCTGATTTACTTGCCATGGCTTGTCTCCAGGCGTATTAGCTACCCTCGGAAGCGTGTTTCCTCAACTGTAAGCTAGGAAACATTAATAATAGTATCTACCTCACTTAGTAGTTGGGAGGATTAAAGAAGAAAGCGCACACGACCTGGCATATAACCATTCTATAAATATGTGCTGCTATTATCCTTCCTTCCTTTCTTCCTTCCTGTCTGACCTTTCTCCTCTTTTCCTTCTTTCCTTTCACTGGATTGTAGGGACACGAAGTCACTTACCTCACTGTGTCCTGAGGCAGCGTGCAGCCCAACTGAGTTGGGACAAGAACTCAGGGTAACTCGCAGGACCAGTCCGCACACAGGAAGGTACACAGTCAGTGCAGAGCGCGATGCACATAGTCGGCTGTGGACGTCAAAACAGAAACACAAGCAATGCGTTGGGCCAAGAGGGACGTTGAGCCCCTTGGGAGCAGACGGCCTGGCCCTTTCTCTCTCTGGCATGGAGTGCATGTCCCCTGGAGCTTTCGTCCCTCTCGATGGGCAAGCGCAGATCTCCTGGCAGACACACAACGCCACCTGTGCCAGGAGTGGCAACAAATTCAAAGGGCGGGGGGGCAGGTGAGAGTGTCAGGAGGAAGTCACAGGGTAGGTGACTGACCCTGTATTTGATGGAGCAGGAAGGACTCTCACATTTTTATCGGGTGAATCTGGATTTTGGATGTAACGATAGTATGAAGTAGTTCGGAGGTTTGAAGTCCGCTGCCCCCGGAGCAGGAGCATAGAATTTGCCCCTGTGATGCTTTCTTCCCTGGTTCGTCCCTGAGGATCTCCTGTCTGTGAGCTGATCAGCTGTGTGCTGTTGTGCAGATGACTCACTGAGGCCAGAGGATTAAATACTGGCAAAGGATTCAGTTCCAGGACGGTTAGGGAAGACATCCCAGGGATGAGAGAAGAGAATGTGAACTCAGAAATCCCTGGTCCACTCCTTCGGCTCTGCGTGTGGTGACAGTGAAGTAGGGAGGGGGCAAGAGAGCAAGTTCATCTCTTTGTTCTTTTCTAAAACCCTCTAGGCCACCTTGTCTGGTGTAGCACATTGGACATTTACTCTTCTGTGTAAATTTTCTTTTATTGTGAAATACTTCACACATACAGAGAAGCTAGGAGAATTAGATAACAATTCCTCATTTCTCTACTACCTATGTGCAATCTTAACATTTTGCTGTGTTTGCTTCGGGTCTCTCTTAAGACATAAAACATCAAAGACACAGTTGAACCCTTGTCCCTTTTGCCCCTCCTGCCTTCTGTGCTCCTCCTAGGTCAGCTATTTCTCAGTAACAAACCACCTGGAAACTTAGTGGCCGAAACAATAAGCCCTGTTACTCCTCATGACTCCTTGGTCGCCTCGGCTGCTCTGGTCTTACCTGGGCTCCGTCTTCAGATCCGCTTCAGTAGGTCAGGTGGGTGGCTCTGATGATCTTGGCTTGTCTCTCTCAGGTGGTTGGAGGTCAGCTGGCTGTAGGCTGGAATAGGCTGACCTCAGCTGGGACACCTGGACTGTCCTTCACTGGGTCTCCTCCTGCAGGAGGCTGGCCCCAACTTGCTCACGTGCGTCAGTAGTTCGGAAAAGACAGAGGGATCGTGCGATGCCTCTGAGGCCTAGACTCGGAACTGACACACATCACTTGTATACCACATTCCGTTGGTTGAAGCAAGTCCCAAAGCCGTCGCATATTCTAGGAGTGAGGTAATAGGCTCCCTGTTTTGATGAGAAGTGCTACTAAAGTCCCATAGCAAAAAGCATGGACACAGGGTGGGGAGAAAATGTGGGAATATTTCTGCTACCAATGTATCAGTCTTTCCTCAGTAGTGATTGCTGTCTTAACTCTGATGTTCTTCATTCTCCTGGGTTTATTTATAGTTTCAGTGCATATCTGTATAGTGTACATCCATGTCTATATAGTGTAGCCATAAAACGTGTCGTATTGAGATGTGCCGACGGTGTCATACTGAAAGCATTATCTTCTGCATGTCACTCAACGACTTGCTTTTGTTAAACCCCATATCATGCTTCTGAGATTTAACCATACTGATACAGATAGAGCCACTTCATTCATTTTAGCTGCTATATACTGCTTTTGAGTACTCTGAATTATATGCTTACGGCCCAGTTTGTTTATTCGTTTATTCTCCTCTTGATGGACAGTGAGACGCTTTGCATTGTGCATGCACGTTAGCTTCTCCAGGGTGTGTCTCTGTGAGTGGATTTGGTGGATTCTAGAGTATTAACAACTTCGAATTTGTTAGTTCCAAATTTAACTCCAACGTGTTTGTCCCAAATAACCCTCCCATTGACCGCATACGAACACTCCTTTTTTCCTCCATATCCTTGTAGAAACCAGGTAAGAACGTTCAGAAATTTTAATTTTTGCCATTCCAGTAAGAAATAGTGCCATTTGGTTTTGCATTTCTGTTGTCACTGGTGATGTTGTGTAGCATAGCATGTTTGTTGGCCATTTTGATTTCCCTGGTCATGAACTGTTTGAATAATTTTTGAGGAACCTCCAGACTGTTTTCCACAGTGACTGCACCTGTTTACATTCTCATCAACCGTGCACAAGGGTTCCCTTTTCTACACATCTTTGTCAACGCTTATTGTCTCTTGTCTTTTTGATAGTAGCCATTCTAACAGGTGTGAAGTGATATCTCACTGCACTTTTGATTTGCATTTCCCTGATTATTAGTGATATTGAGCATCTTTTCATGTACCTATTGGCTATTTGTATGTCTCTTTGGAAAAATGCCTATTCAGTTCCTCTGACGAATTTTTAACTGAGTTGTTTCTTTGTTTTTGTTATTGAGTTGTATGAGTTCCTTATATATTTTGGATATTAACCCCTTATCAGATACATGATTTGCAGATGTTTTCTCCCATTCCATACATAGGTTGCGTTTTCATTTTGTTGATGGTTTCCTTTGCTCTGCAGAAGCTCTTTAGTTTGGAATAGTCCCACTTGTTTATTTTTGCTTTTGTTGCCTTTTAGTGTCAAATCCAAGAAATCATTGCCAAGGCCAATGTCAAGGAGCTTATGCCATACGTTTTCTTCTAGGAGTTTTATGGTTTCAGGCCTTAACGTTCAAGTCTTTAATACATTTTGAGTTGAATTTTGTGAGTGGTTTAAGATGAAGGTTCAGTTTTATTCTTTTGCTTGTGACTGTCCAGTTTTCCCAACACCATTTATTGAAGAGCCTGTCCTTTCCCCATTATATATCCTTGGCTCCTTTGTCATAAATTAATTGACCATTTGTGTGTGGATCTATTTCTGGGCTCTCTATTCTGTTTCACTATTTTATGCCAATACTATACTCTTCTGAGTACTATGGCTTTGTAATGTAGTTTGATCAAGAACTGTGATGCCTCCAGTCTTATTCTTTCTCAAGATTGCTTTTGCTATTCAGAGACTTTTGTGGTTCAATACAAATTTTAAAATTATTTTTTCTATTTCTGAGAAAAATGCTGTTGGACTCTTGACAGAAGACTACATTGAATCTGTAGACTGCTTTGGGTAGTATGGAATTTTAATAATATTAATTCTTCCAATCCTTGAGCACAGAATATCTGTTTATTTATTTGTATCTTCTTCAGTTTCTTGCATCAGTGTCTTAGAGTTTTCAGTGTAGAGATCCTTCACCTTCTTGGTTAAATTTATTCCTAGATATTTTATTCTTTTTGATGTAATTGTAAATGAGATTCTTTGCTATATTTCTCTTCCTGATCGTTTGTTGTTAGTGTGTAGAAATACAAATGATTTTTATATTGATTTTGTATCCTGCACCTTTACCAAATTTGTCTATTGGTTCTAACTTTTTTGGTGGCCTCCTTACAGTTTTTTAACATATAATACTATGTCAATTTTACTTTTTTTTTCTTATTTGGACACCTTATTTTTTTTCCTGCCTAATTGCTCTGGCCAGGACTTCCAGTGCTATGTTAAATAAAGGTGGCAAGAGCAGGCATCCCTGTCTTGTTCGTGGTCTTAGAGGAAGAGCTTTCAGCTTTTCACCATTGAATATAATGTTAGCTGTGGGCTTGACATGTATGCCTTTTTTGCATCTATTGAGACGATCAAATGATTTTTATCTTTCATTTTGTTAATGCAGTCTATCATGTTGATTGATTTGTGGATGTTGAACCATCTTTTCATCCCTTCAATAAATCCCACTTGATCATGGTGTATGATCCTTTTTATGTATTCCAGTTTGCTAATAATTTGTTGAGGATTTTTGCATCTATGTTCATCAAGGATATTGGTCTGTAATTTCCTTTTCTGATTTGTTATCAGGGTAATGTTGGCCTCATAAGATGAGTTTGGAAGTGTTCCCTTTTCTTCTATTTTTTCGGAAGACTTTGAGAAGCATTCTTTAAATGTTTGGTAGAATTCACCAGTGGGGCCTTCCTATCCTAGGCTTTTCTTTGTTGGGAGATTTTTGGTTATGGCTTCAATCTCCTTACTATTAATTGATCTGTCTGAGTTTTCTATTTCTTTATGATTCAGTCTCAGTAGAGTGAATGTTTCCAGGAATTTACCATTTCTTCTAGGTTGTCTGATTTTTTTTGTATATAATTGTTCATAGTAGTTTTTTATGATTTTTTGTACATGTGTAGTATTAGTTGTAATGTCTCCTCGTTCACTTCTAATTTTGAGTCCTCTCTCTTTTATTCTTGGTAAGTCTGGCTAAAGGTTTATCCATTTTGCTTATCTTTTTTAAAAAACAGCGCTTAGTTTCACTGATCTTTTCTATTCTCTTTTTAGTGTCTATTTAATTTATTTCTACTCTGATCTTTGTTATTTTCTTACTTCTGCTAACTTTGGGCTTATGTTGTTCTTTTTCTAGTTCCTTGAGATGTAAGGTTCAGTTGTTTATTTAAGCTCTTTCTTTTTCCCTTAATGTATGAATTAAAGACCATTCAATTATCTCAAGTTCTTAGGAATCTCTTCTGTTTATGGAGTCTGCATGTTCTCATACACTGTTGACTGTGTCCTTGTTTGCTTTGCAATTTTTTATTATGAAGTTACCTTCATTGGATCTTTGTAGTAAGTCTGTATAAACTGGTTTGAGAATTTGTCCCTCCAGAAAGGTTTAATGTATTTTTCTTTTAGGCTACCCAAGGGTATTCTTAGCCTAGGACCAAATTTTATGTTAGTTTATTAAAAACTGGTTGTTCCCAAAACACATGGATAGTGTAAACTTGAACTCCAAGCCTACTCATGATATGGACTTCTTCCCCACATTCAAATCAAGCTATGTCCATGTTAATGAATGAGGCTTAACAGAAACATGCAGATTATACTTACCAATATCTTACCAGTATTAAACACTTACTCTCTTCTAAGCCCTACGCTCCTTTACCTACTGCATAAGTTTAAGATGTAAATTCAACTTCTGTGACCAAGTATCAAGGTTATGTTGGTGAAGGAAAGATACAATTTTACTTTACCTTTATACTCAAGTCCAAGTTAGAATGCCAGCTCTGCTCTGGAAAGGTATCAGGGTTCCAGGGCTCCATCTTCTGTTCAACTATCACTAAGGTGCTGCGCTTATTTCATGGCCCAAGAGATCCTGCCACTATGTCTGCATTCCACTCAGTAAGAAGGGGAAAATGGTAATGGGATACAATCCAAAAGTTGTGCACATCACTGCCACTCACATCCCATTGGCTAGAACATAGTTACATGTTCACACCTACATGCAAAAGAGTTGGGAAACTGAGTCCCTTTTTTGGGTGCCATGTCCCAAATAAAAACTGGTATTCCTATGTCTGTAGAAGAAGAAAACAAATATTAAGGACAACCAGCAGATTGCCTTACCTACATTATATCATTTTAATCTTTAAGCAAGCCTATGAGATAGATATTGTATCTGTTTTATATCTAAGGAAAAGTAATTTGCCCAAGGTAATACAGTTACTAGAGAGGAGTTTAGACTCAAAGCCAAATGTCTGTGACACCAAAATTCTTCAAAGTGCTGTTGAAAGTCAGACCTGAATGCGTGGCTGGTTACATTTGATTAGAGCTCTCTGTCAAAATATTGAAGGAGACTTCGGAGTCAAAAAGACCTGAACTGATCCACCAGCAGGGCCAAGGCTAAGAAGAGGTAAACAAAATGCCAAGAGTGAAATATATAAGAAAGCATTCACTCTCAGGGGTGTGCAAGCATTCACAACCCTGAGAGTAAATGCTCCTTAAATTTGGTCCGTAGCCATCTCTCTTGCCTCACCCTACTACCAACCCTACTCATCATTTCCATTACTAACCAGATATGGCCTTGGACAAATATTTCATGTCTTTGACTCTTTGTTTACTTGTCTCTAAAGTACATTTTCCCCCCTCTCAACTTCATAAAATCAGGCAAGAAAAAAAAAAGGAAATGTGAGAATGCTTTACAAATTATAAAGTTATGAAAAGATAAGATTTAATTTGATTCTTGAGAGCCAAAGCCATTTTTGAATATGAGGATCTTAATATCTTTTGGGGGGTGAGGCAGGACCTGGATGGGTGGGTGGGAAGATGGAAGGAAATTAAATAAGTATGTGTTGAGTATGTCATAAACTGTTTTAAATATGGAAATATTACATAAAGGTGAACAAGACACATCATCTCATCTCCTGTCCAGTAGGAGAGATATATTAGATCAGTAAACAAATACATATGTAAGCGTATGGGAAGATACGGGGAACATAAATGACATGACAATAAGGGAAGGCTTTTAGGATAAAGTGACATTTAAGCTAAGACCTGAAAAGTTAATATTAGTTAGCCAGACAGAGTACAGGAAGATGCTTTCCCAGGTTGAGGAAATAAAATGAAACAAATAAACAAAAATTTTAAAAACAGCAGTTGCAGTAAGTACACTGAGTAGGGAAACTAAATTCCCAGATTTCTGGTACAGAGAATGTACCAGGGAAATCATAGCAAGGGAGAAGTTGAAACCTACACCATAAAATAGTTTATGAGCTCCAGAGATGTGCCAGCATGGACCTGATCCTAAACCTCATACTAAAAACTTTGAGAACTGAACGACGTGATAGACCACCACCCAGATTCCAGGCTGTCCACTGAGAAGCACCATGCAAGAAAACTTCTAATAGCACTGCAAAGACTTTGAAAATGGAACTGTCATTCAAACCATAACCCACGACATGTTTGTCTGAACTTGTGGCCTGAAACAAACCGGGTTGATTTCCTGCTAGGAGAAAAATATCAACATTCTCAATAGGATTTGAACAAAACCTAGAATCTGATAACATAATATTTTAAATGCCCTGAATACAATCTAAAAACACTTGCCGTACAAAGAACAAGAAAAACCTCAACTCCCAAAAGACAACCTAAGATGGCACAGACATTGGGATTACACCACAAAGCTATTAGTAAAACATGCCTTATGAAATAAGTACAGACTCTCTTGATGAATATAGAGAATCCTTAGCCAAGAAATAGATATAAAGAAGAACCACATGGAAACATTAGAGCTAAAAAATTCCGTCTTCAAAATAAAGGAATCCTGAATAGGATCAGAAGCAGAATGGAGATGACAGAGAGAGGAATTAGTGAACTTCAAGACAGATTGATAGAACTTCTTCATGCTGAACAACAGAGAGAAAAAAAGCTTGGTGAAAAAATGAGCTGAGCCTCAGGGGACTGTGAGAAAATAGAAAAATGTCCGACACTCATGTCATTAGAGTCCCAAGAGGCGAAAGATTGTGGTGCTGAAACAACATTCAAAGAAGTATCGGCTGAAAACTTCCCAATTAATGAATGATATAAACTTACAGATTCAAGAAGTTCAGTAAATCCCAAACAGGATAAATTCAATGAAGTCTACACCCAGACACATCATAATCAAACTGCTGAAAACTAAACACAAACAAAAAACATCTTGAAAGCAGCCAGAAAATAACAATGCATTACCTACAGGGCAACACCAATAGGAGTGGCAGTAGATTTCTCATTAGAAACCATGGAAGCAGGAGGAAGTGGAAAAACACCGTCAACCCAGAATTCTACCCAGTGAAAACATCTTCAGGCATGAAACTGAAATAAAGACATTCTCTGATGAAGAAAGACTAAGAGAATTGGTTGCCAGAAGACCTGCTTTAAAAGTATTGCTAAAGGAAGTTCTTCAGACATTAGAAGTTCAGGAGGAAACTTGGGGCATCAGGAATGGAGGAAGAGCCACAGATATGGTAAATGTCGCGTACATATGATAGACTATTCTCCTTTTGAGTTCTTTAAAATATACTTGACAGTTGACAGCAAAAATTGTAACATTGTGTGATGAGCTTTTCAATGTATGTAGATGGTATGCACAAAACAACTACAATGTGAAGGGACCTATATGGGGATAAGGTTTCTACATCCCATGAAAGTGGGAATACTGAGCCTAAGCAGACTGTAAAAACAAACAAATCCTGAGACAAGGAATTTGATGCATTCAAGTAACGAATGCAAAGAAGTCAAATTTTACCGAAGGGCTATTGGGTCATGATTGCTTCTTCCTCATCTTAGAAAAATTCCAAATAGAAGCTTTGCCTCATAGCCCATCCTCTCACACACCCTCATATCTAATCACTCACAAAATCTTGCATATTTCTCTCAAATGTTTCCATTTCTCTCCAACCCATTGGTGCCTTTATAGTCCTGGGCATTATTTCTTACCTGTATACCATCCCCGCAACTGTCCTCCCTAACCCAGTTTTGCTTCTTCTCCTCTCTTCATCCCACCCCAGTTATCTAAAATTCAAATATCATCATGTTGTGTTCCTGCTGAAAAGACATCCGTCCCTCTCTCCTAACTTTTAAAATAGTGAACCCTTTAGCCTGGTTACAAGGCCTTTCATTGTCTGCCTCCCAGTCACCTCTCCAGCCTCATTTCCTGGCACTCTCCAATCTCTCCCCTGGACCACAGTCTCTCGACCAGCATAGTAAATGTTTTAGGCTTTCTGGGCCATACGTCCTCTGTTGCAATGACTCAACTCTAGCTGTAGCACAAAAGCAGCCATAGGCAATATGTAAATACATGGGTGGAGCTATGTGAAAATAAAGCTCTAATTACAGAAACAAGTGGCTGGCTGAACTTGGCTCTTGAGCCACTACGTGGAGACCCCTGCTTTAGACAACTGAACTACCTGTGGACGTGGCATTTTCTTTCCTCTTTTGAGCACTGCACAGTCTACTGTCTGGAATGCCTGTCTCCTTTGTCTGGCTACCCTTATTCATCACCAGGTCTCAAGCTGGATGCCACTTCTTCGAAGACTCCCTGGACTCCCTACCCTCTACCTCCATTGTTGCACTTACCGCACTAATGTATTACCTGCTAGCATATTTACACAGATACTTGTCTGTCTTCTCCCACGTGTCTGTAAGCCTCTGGAGGGCAGAAACTATATCAAGCCCACACTTTAATCTCTAGTGCCTGGAAGAGTACTTGGCACATGTACGAACGAATAAAACTTTAATTTTTTCCATTGAGTGAATGGAAGGCCAGTAGCTCTCTGGCTGGCCCAGCCCCAGTCTTCAAACTTCAGAACTGGGAAAACACTGCCTGGCTAGATGGTTGCATCGTCATGGAAGCTGTGGTCTGTTTTGTGTAAGCCATCCCTTCCCTTTGGCCTGGCTTCCTCTTCCAGGGAAGCAGAGGTCCAAAATTAAGGGCCAACCCCTCTATCTCCTCTCAGACAGCACCCATCCCATCCACCGGCAGCTCAGAGCTGTCTGACCCCACTTCTGGCAGGCATTCTCAGCCACTGATTTTAAAAATAAGCCCCGTGGGGGAAATTACTACATCTCTTTCCAAAGACTGTTGTAGATGCCAAAGTGGTGGTCAATGAACAATTTGTGGTTAAGGGTGGAGCAACGACCATTCAACCAGGCATCCTGGGGACTCTCCCTGCCTGTTCAGCATCCTCCCTTTCCAGCCCATCACCAATGAAATGGGAAAGGGCAACTTTCTCTACTAAGCCATCAGGTAACTAGAGTAAGTCCCCTACGTTCTGAGAGCGTGTTCATAAGTTCAGTGTGTTCATAAGTCCAACAAAATTAGCCTAGGTACCCAACTAACACAATCAGCTATATAATACTATACTATAATAGGTTTATAATGCTTTTCACACAAATAATACATAAAAAACAAACAAACACAACAAATATAGAAAACATTTTTAATCTTGCGGTACAGTACCTTGAAAAGGATAGTAGTGCAGCACAAGAGCTGGCGTACAGGGGCTGGCATCGAGTGAACAGGCAGGAAGAGTTACTGACTGGAGGAGGGAGAGGAGGTGGGAGATGGTAGAGCTGAAGGATCGCCAGCACCAGGAGACGGAGGAAGCTGCAGTTTCACTCACGCCTGACGTTGATGGCGCAGGTTCTGGTTCCTTGCTGGGTTCAATTCCATCTATAAAGATACTGTACTATACTCTATACAGTACTGTACAGTAAAAGCACAAAAGCACAACCACTTGTAGAGGATGCATGCACATGACAATGTACGCCAGACATGTGAACTAACTTAACGTGATTGGACACGCAAATGCACATTCACACCTTTGAAAGTTCACAACTTGAAGGTTCGTATGTAGGGGACTTACTGTAGCTGAAGGGTCAACCAGGTATCCTGTTCTGATCCAGTGCTAAATATCAAGTGAAGACCTGGACCCTTCCTGCAGGACCTTACAGTCTAGTTGAAAAAACAAGACAGGCACATGTGAACCATTTAGAGATTAGGGAAATGCATTTATTCATTCACTCATTCACTTTTTTTTTTTTTTTTTTGCGGTACGCGGGCCTCTCACTATTGTGGCCTCTCCCGTTGCAGAGCACAGGCTCCGGACGCGCAGGCTCAGCGGCCATGGCTCACGGGCCCAGCCACTCTGCGGCATGTGGGATCTTCCCGGACCGGGGCACGAACCCCTGTCCCCTGCATCGGCAGGCGGACTCTCAACCACTGCGCCACCAGGGAAGCCCCACTCATTCACTTTTAAAGGTGGCTACTCAATGCCAGGCACTGTGGGACGCTGAGTCACAAAGATAAAAAGGAAGAGTCCCTTCACTCAAGGAACAGTCTACTAAAGTTTATGCCAAAGTAGGAATACCTCATGGAAAAGGGGTTAGAATAGAAGAGATCCATGAAGCCTAAGGTCAGAGAAAGTGCCATCAAGGAGGAAGAACTCGAACTGGTCTTGAAGAAACTATGAGATAGAGATTTATGAACGGAAGGGGAAGAGGATTTTAGGTCGAGGAAGTGACAGGACCAGAGGTCGGGAGAACTGAGCTGAAGAGTGGAGAAGAGAGGTGAGTAAAGGGAAATAAGTCTGGAGAAATAATGAAGGATCATATTGTGGAAGACCTTGAAGACTGGGCATTTAACTCCGAGGGTGAAGACGATAATAGCCTTCTTTTAAAAAACTGAGCTCTAATTCACATGCCATAAAACTCACATTTTTAAAGCATAAGTTTTTACTGTTGTCACAAAGTCATGCAACCCTCACCATGATCTAATTCCAGAACAGATAGTATCCTTCTGAACAGAAAATGCATGGGATAAAGTTGTGTTTCAAGCAGATCACCCCAGCTACAAAAGCAGGGATGGTTACGTGAGGAGAAACAGGGCACAGAAACAAACTAAGAGGCTCAGAGGCATGGGGACCTGGACAGGATATGACATAGTGCCACCTCCTGCCTACAGTCTTCTCACTCCATCCAGGACAGCAGGATGTGTGGCAGGATAATTTATTGAGATAAAAAGCTATGTCTTCTTTCCTTTGTATCTCCCTCCCTCATTCCTGGATGGTGGAGACATTGTGTTCCCTCATGGACGCAGTTTGGGGGAACGAGGCCAAAAGCAACTTGCCTGTGGACAACCCTCCTGTTTAGAAATTCTGAACTCAATGTTGGGATGCTGTTGGGATGAGGGAGAGCAAGGAGACCCTTTGAGAGTAATGAGAGCTGAAACTGAGAGGGCAGAGAGAACAGAGTGGAAGGTTCCCCCAAACTTTGAAGAACCAGTGATTTCTTGTTCTGACACTAGTAGGGAACTCAGAGTGGGTGATGGTGCTGCATCTTGGAAGCTTGACCCCAAGCCCTAGGGCTCCAGGGCTCCGAGCCTCCAAAGGGACTCCTGTACCCAAGGGAACGTATGAGCTCGACTAAGTGGACCAAAGACCAGAAGGGCCTCTCTCCTAAGCATTCTGTTCTGCATAAAACTCCTGGGATTTTGTCCTGCCCTGAGGAGTGAGGACCCAAAGTGATGAAGGGGCCTCCATTAACCAGCATGGCAGGATGGGGCTCAGTGTCACAATTAGACAAGTTGAGGTACTGTGGACCTTCTTGAGAGCTAGCATAGCATAGTGGTTAACAGCACGGACGCTGGAGGACTGAGTCTTGGCACTGCTACTTATTAGCTGTAGAGCCTGGGCATGTTACTAAACCTCTCTGTTCCTCGGTTTTTCCTCAAAATGGGGATAATGAGAGTCAATTACCTCACGGTGGTGTCATGAGGATTAAATGAATGAACATATGTAGAACAGTTATAACCCTGCCTGGTACATAGAAAGACTGATTGCTTGTTATTACTAACTAATGAGAGGAAAACAAATAGTTACGGGGAGAGAGGAGTTTCCCTGTAAAGGAAGAATACTATTGCATGGAAATAAGGGTGGGAAAAAGAGTAGAGGGAATAAAGAAGAAAAATTGGGCGAATTTTAAGGATGAAAGACTTAATTAAGGTAGATAACCATTTAGACATGAAGGAGAAAGGAGAGGAAATAAAAACAGGTGGATGAAGATAAATGAGGCTCGAGAAATAGATGGTTTGATAGACAACAGATAGATAGATAGATGAGAGTAGATAGATAGATGGATAGTAGATAGATAGATAGATTGATGTAGACAGATAAAAAAATATTGAAAAATAGGGCTTCCCTGGTGGTGCAGTGGTTGAGAGTCCGCCTGCCAATGCAGGGGACACGCGTTCGTGCCCTGGTCCGGGAAGATCCCACATGCCGCGGAGCAGCTGGGCCCGTGAGCCATGGCCACTGAGCTGGCATGTCTGGAGCCTGTGCTCCGCAACGGGAGAGGCCACAACAGTGAGAGGCTCGTGTACCGCAAAAAAAAAAAAAATTGAAAAATAAATAGATCACAATGAAAACGTTATAGAGGTAGAAAAGTGGTGGCAAAAAGTAACTGATTAAATTATATAAATGAGAGAGATCAACTATTATAGATGATAAACTCAGAATAAAATATAAACAATAGCATCAGATACTAAAAGGAAAAAAATCATAAAGGGAAAACGAAAGGGAGGGTGGCGGTGAGGACCAGGTCGGGAGGGACTGGATGACTTAGTCTGTGGGTGGAGGGGCTGCTCTCCCTCTGCCTAGCCCTGCCCCGCTCCTCTCCACCCACCCCACTCCTACGATGCTCAGCCCCGGCTTCTCTGGTTTCCAAACCATGCTCCTCCACTTGGGAACTCCCTGTTCTCTGTTCCACACAGTTCAGAAATGGATTTTCTTCTGTCTGGTTTTCTAATTGCTTTGTGGATGCAATTCTTGTCTCCATTCCAGAAGACTATGTCCCCAATGGGAGTAAATCCACCCCTCACTCCACTTTCTTGGTATCCCGCCCCACGTGGGGCTGAGAGAAAAATGGGTTGAAGCGAAGTCCTGGTGTAGAAGTGGGGATCGTAGGGGCAATCCAATCTCCAACTGCCACTGTTACCACCCTGCAGGACATCATCAACCACCCCTGGAAGGTTCATCTCTAAAATCTTAACCTGGAGGAGATTGTTCAGCCTGCCCTGCACAGAAAACACGCATACAGTATCTGATGGGCCTTCTCAATTGTGCCTCTCAAGGGTCCAATCCTCTGTAATTCAGCATTTTCCTATAAATAATTGGTCTCCCTTACAAAACTGTGAGCTCCCAGAGGGCAGAGACTATGTGGATAAAGTTACAAAAATGTTACAGGATGAGGGACTTTCCTGGTAGCTCAGTGGTTAAGAATCCGCCTGCCAATGCAGGGGGCACAGGTTCAAGCCCTGGTCCGGGAAGATCCCACATGCCGCGGAGCAACTAAGCCCGTGCACCACAACTACTGAGCCTGCATGCCACAACTACTGAAGCCTGCGCCCGCGTGCTCTAGAGCCCGTGCTCCGCAACAAGAGAAGCCACCGCAATGAGAAGCCCGCGCACCGCAACAAAGACCCAACGCAGCCAAAAATAAATAAATAAAATAATAATATAAATAAATAAATAAAATAAAGTAATGAAATTTAAAAAAATGTTATAGGATGAGCAGGTGCTTGTATTCTGTATCCATCACTTTTAAGCATCTGAAAATTTCCACCACCGTGCAGTTAATGTGCTTCGTCCTAAGGACAGAAATTGTGTGGTAAAGAGAAGGGAAATGTTGGTATAAGAAAAGAGACAGGAGATTCTCTGTTTACATAGGTACTGAATATAGGACAGAGGCCCTGGTAGTATCCAGAGAGAGTTCTGGTCACCCCAGCCAAGTGAAACTCCCCCAGATTGATCTAAACCCGTTCCTTTCCTTCTAGACAAGAGGAAGGAAAAGTCCCATTCATAACCATGGACAAATAAAAGTCTTCCTCCCTGATTATATACAATTTACAGAAGAGCATTTCATTTGGTGCCCAGGAGCCTGTAATAGCTGGAATTACCCTTGTTCCTCTTCCTCTTTGAAGGGCCAGAGCTGAGAAGTGCTCTGTGATTATGGGTCAGGGTATGACATCTCCATGCCAAACTTACTTGGCCTGGTTTTCTGTGTGAGTGTGAGTATGAGTGTGTGTGTATGTGTGTTTCCAGAGTAAAATTTTCCCCTCTCCTTGCATTGTTTCTCAATTCATAAGAAATGAATTAAAATATTTTTACCACTTCACGCATCCTTAGTGGAGAGAAAGAAGGAAGGAAGGAAGGAAGAAGGAAAGAAAGAGGGAAGGTGAGAGGGTGGGAGGGAGGGAGGGAATGGAAAAAATAAAAAGAACCATTCCCTTACCTTGAAACCTCACATGTGGATTGAGAACTCCAGTATCAACAGAGCAGAAGAGCTGAATTAGTTGGGCTGTGATGTGCTGATGTCTACAGAACAGGAGGTGAGACCCGGAGAGGAACAGAGTCCCTAGATTGGGAAGGTGAACACTGCCACACAAAGGTGGTTGTAACTGGTTCTCCCCTGGAGTTTTGCAACACGTATAAAATACTGGAAACCCTAGTGCTGGGGATGCAAGCTTTTTCTGTTAAGGGCCAAACAGTACATATTTTAGGTTTGTGAGCCTCATGGTTTCTGTCACAACTACTCAACTCTGTAGTGCAAAAGGAGACATAGACAATAAGTAGACAAGTGAGCACGGCTGTGTTCCAACTAAACTTCATTTCAGAAACAGGCAGAGGGTCGGATTTGGCCATCAAGATGTAGTTTGCTGACTCCTGCCCCGAATGATTTAATACTATGAGGACCTGGTTTTGAAAAATCTAGGAAGGAGAAGAAAAGGAAGAGGTGAAGACTAGGCAATAGTTGTTTTTAGAACAGGGACCATGTGGTGCATCTGGACTTATGGGCTGGGTGCAAAAGGATGAAAAATCGCCGTGTGAATCATTTCTGGGGGAAATTTAGGAAATCAAGAGGGGTTTTGTGTACTTGCAAGGAAAGCATTTGTGACCAAGTACTGAGGAGAAGTATTTGGGTCCTAACATAAAAAGATTTTCTCCCCGTATCCATTATCTATTTCTGTGCAACAAATTAGCCCAAAACTCAGTGACTTACATGGTGATCATCTCCCATAGTTTCTGTGGGTCAAGAAGTCAAGAGTGGCCTGGCCAGGTGCTCTGGCTCATGGTTTCCCACAAGGTGAAGTCAGAGATCAGCTTCAGAGCTGTAGCCATCTGAAGGCTTGGCCTCAGCTGGAGGACCTGCTCTACTCACATGCCTGATCAGTTGACGTGGCTGTTGACTGGAGGCCTCAGCTCTCCTCCACGTGGTCCTCTCCCCAGGGCTGCTTGAGAGTCCTCACAACACGGCAGGGACAAAGCAAACCAAGAGACCCAGATGGGAGCTACAGTCTTTTCATGACCCAGCATCAGACATCATACACCTTCACATCTACCATAGTCTGTCGGGTCAGAGTGACCTGTCCTGATTCATTGTCGGGGGAGGCTAGCCAAGGGTGTAAACACCAAGAGGCAAAGATCAATGGGGCCCATCTTAGAAGCTGGCTACCTACCACCTAATACAAAGAGAACTAAAAGATGTATCTCTGGTCTCAGTCTAGGATCTGCATGTTAGGATGGCTTAGGAATTTGTGTTTAGTTTGAATGCATCTGTCTAGGGAAAAAGAACAAAATAGAACACCCAACTTAAAGGTACTTCAACAATGGGATTTATTTCATTGTTGAAAGTGTCTAGATGTGGGAGATTTCAGAGTTGCTTAATTCAGCAGCTCAACGATGTCAGGCTCTTGTTCAGCCTCCTGCATTTTTCTTGGCTTTGTGGAAACTTCATGGTCACAAAAGGGTTGCCACTGCCCATACTACATGCATACACAGCTGCATGTGAAAGCAGAAAGAAAGGAAATCTGTTGGGTAGCCAGCTAACATTGCTTGTCACAGAAGCCTGATATGTATGGCCATGTGTGACACTCTGAATTGACTAATATGAACAGTGGATTGTAACTTTCCTAGAACCACAGGATCTCAGAAATCACTATGTCCAGCTCCCATCAGATGTTTGCATCCCTTCTTTCGAATCGAGGGATTACACCAAGATTTCCTCTCCCATTAGTAAATTAGCTTGGGCACCATAAATATATGACAGAGCCTTTTGGTCAAAGTGCAGAATTGCAAGAAAGGTAAAGAGTTGAGGCCAAGCTAGTTGAGGGACAATCCTTGAGCCCCTGGCTGTTAGCAGGAGCGTGGTAAGCACTAGTGGAGTCTTTTATTAGGGGCAGCACTCTGACCGCCATGGAGATGGATATCTCTCTTGCCCTGAAAGTGAGTTTCAGGAGAGGCACATCCCCCTAAATGACGTTTGCTCATAACAGTAAAACCCCAAAATTGGATAACTAAGACCCAAGGATAAAAGTCACCAGGAGAGAGATTCCCAGTTCAAGAATTTTTAAACAATTAGAATAGACCAACAATGGATTAACTTTGTAGTGTGGTATCTGCAAGCAGCGGCTCTGTGATGAACTATAGAAGATTCTATCATAGGGATGCCTAAATAGAATACAAAGTTGTATAAGATGACCACCAATTTCCCTTCTAACTCCCAAATCAATTATTCTATATTTACTGCTAGGAATTTCTGAGCTTTCAACCTCTTTCATGAAGTTGTAGAATATTGGAGCTGAGGTCACCTTGGGACTGTGTATGCCTTTATTTCTCAAGTATCTTGAGTCAGTGCTCAGTCTGTTTTATCTATTCAGATAGAATCAATAATGTATGGCCTTCCTTTTATTATTTGAAATTTCAAAGTCATATTTCATCAACTTTCTTAAATATAATTTACATAGAATAAGATACAGTCCTTTGAAGTAAACTATTCAATACGTTTTGGAAAATGTGTACCACCACAGTTAAGATATAGAAGATTTCCACACACCCCCAAATGTTCCCTCATGCCCCATCACTGGCTGAGGACACCACTGCTCTGCCTTCTGTCATTTTAGACTTTTTGGAGGGCCTGTTCTAGCATTTCATTTTCCATAGGCAGTCATAAAGTATGAACCCTTTTGCGTAAATTAGCTTGGGCTCAGCAAATTGTTTTTCAGATTCATCCAGGTTTACTTCATATTACAGTAGTTCCTTCCTTTTTATTATTCAGCAGTCTTTCATTGTGTGGCTGGATCGAAGTTTGTTAATCATTCTCTTGCTGATGTGCGTTTGAGTTGTTTCCAGTTGGGGCAATTGTGTATAAATCTGCTAGAATTTCCACATAAAGTTTACCATTTTCATGTACAAGTTTACACTTCCAGTGTGAAACATGTTTTCGTTTCTCACAGGTAAAGACCTCCAGGTGAAATTGCTGAGTCGAATAGTAAGTGTGTGCTTTAACTTCAGAAGAACTACACAGTGGTTGTATCATTTTACATCCCCAGCAGCAGGGTTTGAGATTTCTAAGTTGCTCCACAGCCTGTCCACCACTTGGCATTATCAGATTTTTAAATTTTAGCCATTCTAGTAGGTGTGAAGTTGTATCTCCTAGTGGTTTTAATTCGCCCTTCCTTGGCAAACATTGATGTAAAGCATCTTTTCATCTGCTAATGGACCATTTGTGTATTTTTCATGAAGGTTCTGTTCAACTCTTTCATTCGGTCAGGTTATTTACTTTATTATTGAGCTGTCAGAGTCCTTTATTTCTCTTATGCTGTGGCTTGGTTTTCACTTTCTCAACATTGTTTTTGAAGAGCAGAAGTTTTTAATTTAGATGAAGTCCAATTTGAAAGTCTTTTCTCCTATGGATCCTACTTCTGGTGTTATACCTAGAAGTCATTTCCTAAGCAAGGTCATAAGTGTTTTCTCATATGTTTTCTTTTGGAAGTTTCACGGTATTAGTTTTACATTGAGGTAGTTTTTATACACGATATGAGGTATGGATCAAAGTAGCTGCAATAACAAATTACTATATATTTAGTAACTCAAAACAACACAGACTTACTCTATCACAGTTCTCTAGTTTAGAAGTCCAACACAGGTCTCACTGGGCTAAGGTCAAGACGTCCGCAGACCTGCGCTCTTTTCTGGAGGAGATGAAGGACAATCTATTTTCTTGCCTTTCTGGCTTCTAGGAGCCACCCACATTGCTTGGTTCATGGCCTATTCTCTTCATCTTCAAATCCAGTGATGTTGCATTGCTCTGTATCTTTTTTCTGTAATCACATCATCCTCTGACTCTTTTTCTGCCTCTCTCTTCTATGTTTACGGACCCTCGTAATTACATCGGGCCCACCTGGATAATCTTCCCACCTCCCCACATCTTTCATTCAGTCAGGTGATTTATCATAACAGTGAAATAAACAATAATATCAGTACTATTAAGGTCTTTAATTTAATCACATATGCACTATCTCTTTTGCCATGTAAAGTAACATATACTCAGGTTCCGGGGATTAGAACATGGGCATCTTTGGGGGTGGGGGAATATTATCCGGCCTACCACGTTTGTGGCTTGTTCTGGCACCATTTGTTGAATTACCTTGGCATCTCTGAGGAAATCAGTTGTTTTTACATGTGTGAATCTATTTCTGGGCTGTATTCAGTTCCATTGATCACGTATCTGTCTCAAGCCAATACCACACCCTCTTGATTTCTGTAGCTTTAAAGAAGTCTTGAAATCAGCTGGTGTAAGTTTTCCAACTTTGTTGTTCTCTTTCAAAAAAACAATTTAGCTATTCTAGGACTTTTACGTGTCTTATAAGTTTTAGAGGCAATTCATCAGCTTCTGCGAGAAGCCCTCTTTTCTTTTTAACAGGTTTATTGAGGTATAATTTGCATACCGTAAAATTTATTCATTGTAAGGGTAAAATCCAGAGTTTAAGTGCTTTATAGAGTTGTACAACCAACACCACAATTCAATTTTAGAATGTTTCCATCATCCCTAAAAGGTCCCTCATGTACATTTGCTCTAACTCCCCTTTCCAACCCCCAACCCCAGGCAACCACTAGTCTTCTTCTGTGTTTATAGATTTGCCTTTTAGGGACATCTCAGGTAAATAGAGTCATATAATATGTGATTTTTTTTTCTGGCTTCTTTCATTTAGGATAGTATTTTCAAGGTTCTTTTATTTTGTAGCATGTTTTAGTACTTTGTAACAGTTTATTGCCAAATGGTATTCATGTTTTGTTTCTGCCTTCACCAGTTGATGGACATTTGAAGGTTTCCACTTTGGGATAACTGTGAATGATACTGCTACAAGCACTCATATACAAGTCTTTCTGTGGACATATATTTTAATTTCACTTTATGTTTAACTTTTTGAGGATCTGCCAAACTATTATTCAAGGCTGCATCATTTTACATTCCCACCAGCAGTGTTGAGGGTTCCATGTTTTACCAGACTCTCACAAACTCTTGTTATTATCTGTTTTGTTTTGTTTGTTTTGTTTGGTAAAGTCATCCTGGAGGGTGTGAAGGATTATCTTGTAGTTTTTTTTTATTTTTTTTTATTTTATTTTTTTATCTTGTAGTTTTAAATTGCATTTCTCTGACAACTAATGATCTTGAGCATCTTTTCATTTGCTTTTTGGCTATTCATATATATTCTTTGGTAACATCTACTAAAATCCCTCACTTATTTTTAATTGGGTTATTTATCTTCTTGTAATTGGTTGTAAGAGGGCTTTATATATTCTGGATATAAGTTCTTTATCAGATATATGATTTGCAAATGTTTTTCCAAGTCTGAGGCTCCTTTTACTTTTTTTTTTTTTATACAGTAGGACCTTGTTGTTTATCCATCCTATATATAATAGTTTACATCTGTTTCTTTTACTTTCTTAATGAAAGTAAAATGAAGCACAAACACATTTAATTTTGAAGAAGTCAAATTTATCAGATTTTTAAAGTTAACTTTTGTGTATGATGTGATGTTGTTCTAGAAGAATTCATGTTCTTACATATGGACATCCAACTGTCTCAGAACCATTGTTGAAAAGATTACCCGCTCCCCCCACCCCGACCCACCCCAGCCACTGAATTTCCTTGGCCACTGTGTCTAAAATCAACTGACCGCAAATGTACAAGTTTATTTCTGGACTCTCAGTTCTGTTCTATTGATCTATGTTTCTATCCTTATGAAAAAGATTTATTTAAAAAAAAACTTACTAGAAATCGAATCTTGCAATCAAGATGGTAAGTTTTAAAATCAAGAAGTTCTCCCATTTTGTTCTGTCTCAAAAAGGTTTTCCTCTGGCTAGTAGGGGTTTTTGCATTTTAATATAAATTTTAAAATTACATTATCCATTTCTGAAAAAAAAACAGTTGAAATTTTATAGCGATTACACTGAATCTATCGCTTAGGGAAGAATTGCCATTTTAATAACACTGAGTGTTACGATCCATGGTCGTGGAATGTCTACCCATTTATTTAGCTCTTTAATTTCTTCCAGCAGTGTTTTGTCTTTTCAGTGTACAAGTCTTGAATGTCATTTGTTAAATTTATTCCTCAGTACTGTATTCTTTTTGGTGGTGTTGTTGTGAATGGAATTATTTTCTTAGTTTCATTTGCAGGCTGTTCATTGTTAGTACATAGAAATACAATTGATTTTAATACATAAACTTATGGAACTCGCTTATTAGTTTTAATACTGTTTTGTGTGGTTTTTTTTAACTTCTTTAGATTTTCTACCTACAACATAATGATATAATGTCATCGGCAAATACAGTCTTAGTAGCTCCTTTTCAATCTCAGCACCTTTTACTTTTTCTTGCCAGGTTGCACTGGTTAGAACCTCCAACGGCAATTTTTTTTTTTTTTTTTTTTTTGCAGTACGCGGGCCTCTCACTGTTGTGGCCTCTCCCGTCGCGGAGCACAGGCTCCGGACGCGCAGGCTCAGCGGCCGTGGCTCACGGGCCCAGCCGCTCCGCGGCATGTGGGATCTTCCCGGACTGGGGCACGAACCCGTGTCCCCTGCATCGGCAGGCGGACTCTCAACCACTGCGCCACCAGGGAAGCCCCTCCAACGGCAATATTGAATGGAAGTGAGAGAGAAAACATGTTTGCCTTGTTCCTGATATTAGGGTGAAAGCATTCAGTCTTTCACCATTAAGTATAAGGTTAGCACAGGTTTTCATAGATACCCTTTATCAAGCTGAGGAAGTTCCAATTTATCCTTGCTTGTTCTGAGAACTCAAAAGCTGAGGTCATTGATTTGAGATCTTTCTTCTTTTCTAATATAGGCACTTAGTGCTATAAATTTTCCTCCAAATACTATTTTAATGGAATGCCACACATTTTGGCAAGTTGTATTACCATTTTCATTCAGCTCAAAACACTTTTAAATTTCCCTTTAGATTTCTTCTTTTACCCATGGATTGTTTAGAATTGTGTTATTTCGTTTTTAAAACATTTGGGGATTTTCCAGATATTTTCTGTTACTGATTTCTAATTTCATTGTTGTCAGAGGACCTACTTTATATGACTTGGATCCTACCATCACTTGTTTTTCTGGCCCATACCCTAATCTATCTTGATAAATGTACTATGTGCCCTTGAAAATAACAGCATTCTGCTGTTTTGGGATGGAGAGTTTTATAAATGTCAACTAGGTCAGGTTGGTTGATAGGGCTGTTCACATCTTCTCCATCCTTACTTATTTTCAGTCCCCTTGTTCTGTGAATTGTTGCAAGACAGTATTGAAATATTTGCATGTAATTGTGGATTTGTCTGTTTCTCACTGTAGTTAAATCAGTTTTTGCTTCATGTTTCCTGAAATTCTAATGTCAGGTGCATAATAATTTATGGCTCTTATGTCCTCTTAATTAATTGCCTTTTCTCCATTATGAAATGATCTTCTTTATTTTTTATGCTATTTTTTGACATGAAATCTACTATGACTGACATTAACATAGACATTCCAGCTTTATTTTGATTTATTTTTAATGAATTTGTATATTTATAGTGGGTTTTTCCTAGGCAGCATCCTTTGAGTCATGCTTTTTTTATCCAATGTGACAATCTCTACCTACTAATTGACATACTTAAACTTTTTGCATTTAATGTGATTATTGATACAGTTAGGTTTAAATCTAACATATTGCTATTTGTTTTCTTTGCTCTTTCATTTTTTTCTTCTGCCTTCTTTTGAGTTAACTGAGTATTTTTTAGGATTCCATTTTAACTCATTTGTTAGCTTATTAGCTGTAACTCTTTGTTATTTTTTTTAGGGTGTATAGGGTACATTTTTGACTTACACCCTACCTTCAAGTGATATTATCCTACGTCACATACAGCATAAGAACCTTATTGCATTTCTCTCCTCCTGGACTTTCTACTATAGTTGCCATACATTTTATGCAATGTACATTCTACATATATTATAAATTCAAAGATAAAGATAGTTGATGGATTAAACACAAATAATAACAATAATCCATCAACTATCTTTTAAAGAGATTTAAATAACAAATTTAAAAATCTTGTGTTTTTGCCAACATATTTACCATGCTGGCGCTCTTCATTCCTTTATGTAGACCCATACTTTCACCTAGTACCATTTTTCTTCTCCCAGAAGGACTTCCTTTAACATTTCTTGCAGTGTGGGTCTGCTAGTTATAAGTTCTTTCAGCTTTTGTTAGCTGAAAATGATATTATTTTTCCTTTTTTTAAAAAAAAGATGTTTTGCTGACTATAGAGTTCTAGATTGACAGTGTTTAAAGTATTTTAAAGATGTTGGTCCACTGTCTTCTCATTTGTCATATTTCCTATGGGGGGAAAAAAAACTGCTGTCATCCTTCCCTTTGTTTCCTGTATATAATATGTGTTTTTTCTTTGGCTGCTTTTAAGATTTTCGGTTTGTCACTGGTTTTCAGTAATTTGATTACGATTGCCTGATAGTTTTCTTTATATTTCTTGTGCTTGGGGTTTATTGAGCATCTTGAAACTGGGACTTTATAGTTTCCCTCACATTCAGAAAAATCTCAGCCATTATTTCCTCAAATATTTTTTGTCCCTTCCCATTCATCAGAGGCTCCAACTCCACATATATTAGGGTGCCTGAATGATGTTCTGTACAGTTTAAAAATTATCTTTTCTCTCTATGATTCATTTTGCATAGTTTCTATTATTATGGCTTTGATTTTACTAACCTTTTCTTCTGCAATGTCTAATCTGTCATTGATCCCATCCAGTGCAGTTTTCATCTTAGGCATTGTGGTTTTCATCTCTAGAAGTTCAGTTTGGGTCTTTTTTATATCGTCTGTGTCTCTACTTAACATTGTTTATTTTTTCCTTTAGCATTTGGAATTATAATAACTATTATAAAATAGAATTATAATAGCTATTTCAGTGTGCTTATCTGATAATGCTAGCATCTGAGTCAGTTCTGTGTTAGTTTCTACTTTTAAATTTTTTCTCCTTATTATGACTCTCATACTGTCCTGCTTCTTTGTATGACTGGTAATTTTTTATTGTACGCCGGACATTTGAACTTTGTCCCGTTGGGGTCCGGATAGTCTTGTATTTTTATGAATATTCTTGAGTTTTTCCGGGAGTGAATTTAAGTTACTTGGAAACAGATTGATCCTTTGGGATTTTTCTTTTAATATTTGTTCGGTATTACAGCAGCATTTGGTCTGAGGATAACCATCTCCCACTATTAAGGTGAGACCCTTGTGAGTACTCAAGCCAATGTCCTGTGAATTATTGTATATTTCCCTCTGTCTGGTGGGATCAAGAGCTGTCTCCAGTCCTATGTGAACTCCAGCTACTGTGCTGTCTAATTCTTTGGAGGGAGTCTTTCCCCAGCCTTGGGTGGCTTATACGTGCACTAATCAGAACTCTGCTGATCCCTCAAGGGGGCTGTCCTCTGCATGTCTCTGAGTTCTCCATGCATTCTCTCTTCTCTGGAATTCTGCCCTGAAAACTCTCTTTGCCTTGGTCCCCTCAGTCAGCTTCCCCTCCTCAATTCACGGTGTCTACCAGGCTCCACCTAGGTTTCTCCTCCCTGTGCCATGCCTGAAAACTCTCTTAAGATAGTAAGTGGGGCAAGTGTAGGATTCGCCTTGCCAACTTCTAATTTCTCAGGAATCACTGTTTTTTCTTGCCTGATGTCTAATATCTGGAAAACTGTTGTTGGACTAATCTTTTCCAGTTTTTTAGTTGTTTGGATCAGGAGGGTAAGTCCAGCTCCTGTTATTGCCTCTGGGCCCAGTAGAAGTCTTGACAATGTTGGGGAGAGTCCAGAGTCTTACCCCAGATCCCATTTATCTCCACTGCTAAGGTGTGGCTCTTCTGTGCTCTCTACTGAGAAAATCTAGTGCTCTCCACTCTGACTGGTCTGAACACACACAGCCCAGGGTGAGTGTTGGAAATCGTTCCGCTTACAGCTGTCTGGCAGGGCTTTTCCTGGTTTCATGGAGTTTCACCCTGTACTTGTGTGGCTTAGTATCCAGCAGTAGACTTAAGGGAGGATGCATACCGATTTCTGGAGCTCTTTCTCTACACACTGTCTCTTCTTTGGTACGCAATCCTGCAAATTCTGCCTGCCTCATCCTCCCCACACTCTGGTCTCTGTATCCTCAACTCAGGGGCCTGTAGGCTCTGCTTAGGTTCTTTCCTGCTCTGTGACCCAGAAGGTGCCTCCACACAGAAAGAAAAGGTGACCCTAGGGTCCATGTCATTTGTTTCCTTCCTTTCAGGGGTCACGGTCCTGGGCTGCCTGTCACCAGTATCTAAAAATTTGTTTCATCTATTTTTCCAACTTTCGCTTATGGGAGCACAAGGCCAGTACAAGTTTCTCCATCACAGTGGAAGCCGATGTCACCAGTGTAACTGTTTTTTTTAATGACAGAAGGCAAATCGTAATATCAAAAGTGGTTTTTCAGATGAATATGCCCCACCAAAATTCTGATCACACCTCCACAGAGGGCTTGGAACTTGTTTGAGAATCACTCATCTAGTGAAATCCACAGATTCAAAGCCTTTAATTCAATACCATTTATTCAAATATTTCATGAACCTTATTATGTGGCAGGTACTGTGCTAGGTTCTGAACATACAGAGACGAATACGGCTCCATTGCTGCCTCCAAGACTTCACTATCAGAACGATTACCTAATCAGATTATTACGGTATAAGCCGGTAGAGGTAGTGATAGAGAAACATGCAAAACATTAATGAAGGGGGGGTGGGGAAGGGGAGACAGAGGTACCAAGTCCAGCTTAGCGACAGGTGGAAAGTTGTCAGGGATTGCTTCCGGAGGTGACATTTCAGCTGAGTCTTTAAAGATGGGAAGCAATTTGCCAGGCAAAGAGAGGACAGCTTGAGCAAAGACACGGAAGCAGAAGCAGCACAAAGCGTGCCCAAGAGCCACTGGCCATTCCAGCAAAATTTCCCAAAGAGGGAGAGGCAGGGGATGGAGCAAGAGAGGCCAGCAGAGGTCAGGACGTGCAGGGCCTGTCCTGCCACACTGGGGAGCCTGCCACCGAGGGCTGAGTCTTTTACATAACTCTGTACGGTGGCTGGCAGGGTGCGCTCCTGCCTCAGCCCGCAGCAGGTATTATTCGAGGATGATCATGAAAAGCAAATCTGAGAAACCTCAAAACTCTGAGCCAAGCCAAGATCCCTTACGTTCCCAGGTTCCAGAAAGTTATCTGACTCCTCTGCCCCTTTGCAAATTCAGCTGAGGTGTTTGGCCCTGGTGGTCAACCCACCCTGAGGTGCTGCCTCCTTGGCAGTTGGCTCACGCTCTAGGCTTGTATATGAGGCTGGAGAATAGTCAGGGGGAGAGGGGAGAGGGTGGGGGGAGAGAGAATGGGTGAGACCCAGAGAGAAGAGAGAGAGAGGGAGACCGGGAGACACAGTAGGATGGGTTTCAGACTGAAGGGGGTCGATCAGGAAGCCCTTGAACCCACGGTGGTGATTTCTGGGGTGGAGAGGATGACACGGCCCCTCCCAGCAGACTCTGCAAATCCTTGGACCACCAGGCCCCAAAGCTGAGCACCCAGCCTCACCCCTCCCCAGCAGAGGACGCCTGGGAGAGGAGCAAGGCCTCTAGTCTGAACTTATGCATCTAGACCACGGGTGGGCTAGCCCCAGCAGAAGTCTATTTGCCTGAGCTTTGAGGGGCCCCCTGAGAAAGAATCCATCCTATGGGCTTGACCCATAACGAAGATTGGTCCTCTGCAGGCAAGGAGTCTGAATATAAAATCCCAAAGAGGAAATCCCCAGGGCACAAGTAGCTCTGGTCAGACATTCCTCTAACAAGCATCACTATAGGAAGGGACAGAGGTACTCGTCCTGGTTTTGAAACAGAACATAAAGCAGCACTGGCTCCCTGAGGGCTTGGGGTCCTCAGCTTTGGAAGGAAAAGAAATACCCATCAGCAGCCCAGCAGGAGGTGGAAGGCTGGTGGATGGGTGTCCTGGCAGGTGCCCTGTGGTGGTCCCAGACAGTGCTCACCCACATGCATGAGGCGTGCTCTGGACTTCTAGAAATAATTTGGGGCCCCTTATAGTGGGGTGAAGCTCCACCTAAGCTGGTAGAGGTCAGAACTAGGGAAACTTGGGTTAAACTTCTAATGGGGTCTCACTTACGTGGGTGAGACCTGGGGAGAGCTGAGTTCCATTAGGAAAGTGAAAAGTAGGGACCAGCTAGCAAGGTAAGACCTGACCCCTCCCACAGAAGTCCAACCTGGGGACCTTTGTTCTGGATACGTTTTCTCTTGAATCTTCCCACTTGTAGCAAGTGTCATGGGCCCTAAATGTCAGCTTTGGACAGGCTTCTTCCTAGGCTCTCCCCTCTGCCCGTGGCCATCTCAGACCCATCAAGACCCCTGATCAAACGCTACCTCTGAACACCAGGTGTGGGTGCATGGGTGTCTGAGCAAGAGAGAGGGAGAGAGCAAGTGAGGCGGCAGCCCCATTGCCCAGGCAGCTCTGAAAGACCAAGGTAAAAGACAGGAAGACGCTAAACACAGCTATTTTATTGTCTACCTGATAATTTTCTGTAATTTCCGAATTACTTTCTGTAATTCCAAAAAGGCAAATGTTGGGACTTCCCTGGCGGTCCAGTGGTTAAGACTCCACGCTTCCACTGCAGGGGGCACGGGTTCGATCCCTGGTTGGGGAACTAAGATCCTGCATGCCGTGTGGTGCGGCCAAAAAATAATAATAAAATAAAAAAGAAAGAAAGAAAAAGGTAAATGTTACTTTTTCTAAATTAAATGTAAAAAGTACAAATAAGCAGTACTTTTCACAAGTTTCTGTGCTTTCCCTATGGTCACTCCTGAGGTGTTTGAAGTTCTTTATGTAAGAACCAGGAGGCGTAGAAGGCATCCTGCCTGGTTGTGACAGAAGCCGTTCGGCTGGGCAGGTCAAACTTGACCAATGTCTACCGCGTGGTACCCCACTTGGGGACAAGGACCTGTTGTGGAAGGAGACGGACATTAGCATTTTTCCCCGCTCACCTCCACCGACTCTCAGCTCATCCAGAGAGAGTGATTGACAGCCCCAAAGGCTGCTGGACAGCTATTTGAAAGAGGGGTCCACAGAGAGGCCTCCTCCACCTGTTACTCTTTTCTCTATCACTTCACATCCATAGGGGTCCCTAAGCCCCGGGAGAAGGGTCAGGTGCAAATCTGGTAAACCAAGAAGCCCTAGCAGTTGTCAACTTAATTAGTCTTCAGGAAAAATCTATGGATATATGAGCACAGAGGAGTTGCTATGGAGACAGACCCAGGAGGCGCATTTAGAACAGGGCCTCATCACATCACCTGATAAAAATAAGACCCAGGCTTTTTAATAGAATGAATTACTTAAGTTTTATATTTAACAGGGGACAATACCAAGGCTATTACTGGTTTTCAGAATATTTTAGGAATCCAAGCTGCCTGCTTCTGCATATGTTGGCAGCCATCACAGTATATGCTTGGCTGGCCAGCATTTAGGAACAGGAAGGCCACGTGTCTCTCCCATCCTTGAGATGAGAGATGGTCCTTCTCACTTTGGGCTTGTCCTCCTTTAACTGGGTGAGTGATTTTCAATGTGTTTCTGAGAAAAGGCTGTATTGTGCTCTGCATTGGCCCCTTGCATGTATTGTTGCTAATATATAATAACCCTATGTAGTAATGGTCTCATTTTGCAGATGAACAAACGAGGCTCAGAGAGGTTCAAAATTTTTCCAAGGTCACACAGCTAACAAGTGATAGAGTTGGGATTCAGAGCCAGGCGTCCCCCATTCTGAAGCCCTTTGTTTTATAAGATGCCAACCACGATCTCTGCCTGAAGAATCTAAATGAATCTAAAGAGAGTCACTATTTTTGTTGATATTTGACACGGACCTTGTCATGGTTTAATCTCTCCTCCAAAGTGGTCCCACAGTGGGTGGGTTCCAAGAAGAAATCCGCAGAGATTCTGACCCCCTGCTGATGAGCACCTCTCCAATCATTCAAGGCAAGTGTTCATTTCAGACTAACTTCTTACCATCCAACAGGCTGCCAGGCTGCCTCTTCCTTAAGTCAGAACACCAGCATCATGAACACAAGATCCCTAAGTGAACACGGGTAAGGGAGTGTCTCCGCTGCTCTTGCATGCAAGAAAATGTAAATGTATGAAATCTAGCTGGAAATCCAACATGACGGTTCTTTTTCTGACAGTTTTGCCTTTGGATTATTCAAGACCCTCCTACTTTGCAGAGAGATGCTTTCTTATTAATTATGTTTGTTTTTTTTTTACTAGTTTTCTAACGAAGGCCTACCTATGCCCATAGGGTGCCAGTCTTTCCTTGTTGTGGGAAAGATGGTGCTGGTGATGATAAAGCTGGGTGTGAGGTAATGCAGGTGACAGGGAGGGGAAAGGTGGTAGGGAAGCTAGGGGCCCAATGGTGAGGGCTATGCTAAGCAGAGGTTCGTATATTCCCTCCCCAACTCCCCACATTTTAGCAGCTGCAGGTAATGAGAGAAATCCCCTGGGCTTCAAGGGATCTGGGCAAAACAGACATGCAAGGCTTGGTGGAAATCCTAAGCAAGACATCAATCCAATGGACCAGGCAGAGGGGCAGAAGGCAGGTAGACTCCACAGACTGGAGGCCGGGACCCAGGCCAGGGCAGGAGCTTGGAATCAGAGGGGAGGGAGTGGGGTCTCAGGGCAGGCCCTGAGCAGTGTGCCTCCTCCTAGGAGCTTCCCCAGGCTGCCCACAGCCTCCAGCACGGGTGCTGGGCGAAGCAGCCTGTGCTATTGAAGTAATGCCGTGAGGACCCTTGGCATGTAATGAGCTCAGCGGACTCCGTGCAAATCGAACTTCTACATCAGATCATCACGCAGAGGTTCACAGCACAGGCTTTGGACTCAGGCCGACTTTATACGTTCCGGCTTTGCCACTTACTAGCTATGGTTACCCAGCACCTAAGCTCAGTCACTTAAGCTCTCCCCACCTCAGCTTCCTCATCTGTAAAATGGGAATGAATGACATCAGTCAGATGCCAAGGGTGAGCCCAGATAGGAAAATGGCCAGTGGCCACGGCAAGGGCCAGATGCAACTCCCACCCTGTTGGCTGGGTGAATTCCATGACCGGGACGGAGAGCACAAGACCGACCCTAGCCTCGCCTCCCTCCACGATCCTCGGGACCCTTGCATACCGCACCCCCATCTCTGTCCTCTCTTGCTAAAGGGGTTCAGCCTTTCAGCATCCCCCCAGGCTCTGTGGCCCTCAACCATGAGCTCTTTCCATGAATAGGGTAACGCGTGTGCCCCGGTCATTGCCTGCCACCAAGACTGCCCCACCCCTGTCTTTACCCTTTGCCCTCTAAATGAGGAAGCCAGCGCTGCCAGGCCAAGAACTTCTGCCCAATTTGGGTCTTGGGTGGCCTCTGGCCTCCCTCTTCCCCGGGGCCCCTGGCCAACTCCTCCCTCCCCTCAGGGATGCTCGCCGCTCACTTCATTCCTGCTTCATAGTTGGAATGACAGTGGCTCCCAGCATCCCTGGGTGCCGGGGGTCTGGGGAGGCCGCCAGGCCCAGCAGCAGGTTAGTGTTACAGCCCTGGATGAGTGAGCCAGGCCAGCTGACGTCAGGGTGATGAAGGGCGGCGGGGCGGGCCAGGCTGCTGAACTATAAAGATAGGTCAAATCAAGCAGAACCAACTCGGGTCGGAGTGAGCGGGCCAGCTAGACCGCGTCCCCAAGCCATGGTCCGTACCGGCCGCGGCTCAGCCCGGGTCCCTCTGCTCCAGACCCGAGTGCCCAGAGCAGGCTTTCGTTTCATGTCAGCAGTCTTCAACTGCCTTCCAAAAATAAGCCCCTGCCGCCATGCGGAGGGGAGGAAAACAAGAAGGGCGGTATTTTTAGGGCCATTAATTCCGACCACGTGCCTGAGAGGCAAGGTGGATGGCCCTGGGACAGAGGCAGCTCATCACTATGTCCCAGGGAGCAGGACGTCTGCAGGGCACGCTACGGGCTCTCGTCTTCCTCGGCGTCCTCGTGGGCATGGTGGTGCCCTCCCCTGCGGGCTCCCGCGCCAACAGCACGCTGCTGGCTTCGAGGGGCTGGGGCACCCTGCTGTCCAGGTCTCGGGCTGGGCTGGCTGGAGAGGTTGCTGGCGTGAACTGGGAAAGCGGCTATTTGGTGGGCATCAAGCGGCAGCGGAGGCTCTACTGCAACGTGGGCATCGGCTTCCACCTCCAGGTGCCCCCCGACGGCCGGATCAGCGGCACCCACGAGGAGAACCCCTACAGTGAGTGCCAGTGGCAACCGGTTGGGAAGCTGGGGGCTGGGGCTCAAGCAGGGATAAAGGATGGAGGGGCCTCGCCCTGGTGCCCGGAGTCCTGTTATGAAGGGGGAAGCGTTATTCTTACGGATGCCCATAAGCTTAGCCACCGCCCCTGACTCGCTTTGACCCTGCCTCGGTGCAGGCGTAAGTGTGCTGAGGTCCGAGCATCCTGGTGTCCTCTGCCATCACCCACAGAGCCCCTGAGGCACTAATTCCTTCAGCATTGCAGGCCCAGCCAGGGCCTTGTAGGACCACAGGGAACCCCCAACCTGGGGGAGCCATGAAACAAGGGTTGGGAGAACCGGTGAGGATGCTGGGACCAAATTAGACACACGCTGCTTTTTATTTAGCTCTTCTCTTTGAGAGGAAAGGCAAGTTGTTTGCAGAATTTCCAGCTGAAGCACATCCTTTTTTTATTTCAACTTGCCCCCTCTGTCCTACAAGTTGATGGGTTGCTGCCTAGATGGGCTCTCCCCAGGAGGGGATAGGGCTGCAGGATCCAGTGTTTGCAAGATTTTTTTTGTTTGCAAGATTACATGGGCTATTTGTTGAAACGTGAGGCGTATACATTGTTAACAAAGCTAATCAGAATTCACTTCCTTTACCCACGTCAAGGATGTGGTGTGATTAAGCCCAGATTCAAAGCTGACTTTAGGTAGATGCCTAAGTGGCCACTGTGAACTCTAACTCTGACGTCAGAACTTTCCCCTGCAGAGCTGGATTTGTAGCAGGACTGGCCGAGCCTGGCAGCCGATCTCCTAAAGTGAGATCAAGGGTGGAGGTGATGGAGGGTCTGACTTTCTAGAAGCAGGCGGACGGGCCTAGATGCCCTTGGAGGGTCACCTTTGGGTTGGCGTCCTGCTCTGATCTGCACAAGCCTGGGGTAATGCAGCTCCCATTTCTTTGTCAGGCCTGCTGGAGATTTCCACAGTGGAGCGAGGCGTGGTGAGTCTCTTTGGGGTGAAAAGTGCCCTCTTCGTTGCCATGAACAGTAAAGGAAGATTATACACCACGGTGAGTTCATCAGGCCAGGGGAAGCTTCAGGCTGTACGAGGCCTGAAGATTACGCAATTGAAGAAAATAATGCAAAATCTTGAAGAGGGGCGTGAATGTTTATCTAGAATGGGTCGGGGGGTTGCTGTGGAAGGAGCTGGTGCGAGTGAAGGGCTTATACCTTCTTAGCTGCACGGTGAGTCAGCCTGTGCGCTGGACCATGTCTTCCCTGATCCCACCCACCGCCCCTGACTTACCTTGACCCTGCCTCGGTGCAGGCTTAAATGTGCTGAGGTCATTTAAGACAGAAACCGTAGCTCAGAGGGCTTCTGGGTCCGAGGGAAACCCACGTTCTGGCATAAAGCTGTTTGTCCAGGCTTACGGTCAGGTCCTGAGCAGGAGAGGCCCAGAGAAGCAGGCCTGTCTTTCAGCCTGGGCACGCTGTTCCCACGGCTTACCCTCCGAGGCCCCCAGCCTGGAGCACAGCAGGAGGAGAAGACACGAAGCTCTTTTCCTCACCTTCATCAGTGCGTGGACATTTTACTTTAAGGTTTTAAGTCCTCTGGTCTCTGATCCCAAGAGCTGGAGAAGCATCCTCCCCTAGGATGTAAGACTCTCTTGGCTGGCCCCAGATCCCACCCCCTGCCTTCTCCCATCACAGGTCATCCCTGGCGGGGCGGGGTGGGGGGTGTCAATGCTAGCACTTTGGTTAACCTCACCAACTTCCATATTTACCGAAATCTCTGACCTCTCTGACCCCCTCGTTCCTGGGTCTCTCAGCCCATAATTTGGCATATTGCAAAATATGGGCTGGGAAAGCGTCCCTACGAAGGCAAAGAAACTGGGTGTTCTTTCGGCAGAAATAAGGTTAGAAAGGAAGACCTCTGAGCCGTGGTCAAGGAATAGCAGAGTGGCCATTTATGGGGAGGGTTTGGAGGGCTGTTCTACCTTTGCGTGGGGACAGACAGGATCCGAACGTGAACGGGGGCGTCTGGGATCGGTGCTGGGGTCCGGGGAGGTTGTCCCAACAGACCAGGCTGTGAAATACCCAAACGGGGTGCTCGGGTGGCCTCGGCCTGCGACCTGCAGTGCTGGCACCTCTCCATTTGGGCTCGTTTACGTGGAGACAAGACGTGCATTAGAATCAGTGGGCCTCTGGAGACAAGCGCTGGAGGGTAGGCAGGCGGGAGCTGGAACTAGGGTCCTGGTCTGTACCGCCAAATGCTCTCCTCCTTCTGGCCTGCAGGCATCACCTGCCGAGCCCAGAGACAGGTTTGCACACAGCCCCGATTCACCTGAGACCTGGGAGAGCCAGGGTCCCATCTGCAAAGTGAGGATAAAGGTCAGATGCACCTCTGGGGGTGCTGGGTGATGGTGTGCTCAGAAAACATCCCCAGGGCACCTGACAAACAGGAGGTGCTCAATACAGGGGAGCCATTTATATTGTCTGAACACTGCCATAGGCTCTGCACCCCTCTTTCCTAGAGGTGGGTCTTGTGGGAGGACCGTTTGCATCCACATCGCCTTGGTAACTTGTTACATGTCCAGATCTCTGGGGGCCTTCCTCAGAGATGCTTAGCCAGTAGGGCTGGAATGGGGACCTGCAAATCGGTTTGTTTTTATTTTTTAAGTTTCCCAGGTATTTCTGAGATGCAGGCAGGCTAGGGACCACCAGGCTACCTGGCTTTCCGAGGGCAAGGAATCCTCCCTGCCCCGGGGTTACACTAGCGCTGAGGGCTGCTGGGAGATGAAACAGCCATGAGATTGGGATTCTCAGACGCCCTTTTCACTGCTCTCTGCGTATGTGATGGAGAGGACGAAGCAGCTGGAACCAAGGAGGCCCTGGTGGAGTAAGTGCCCGCTCTGTGCGGCGGGTCGCCCCAAAGTGCCCCTTCCCTGCAGCCGGCGTAGTGCCTGGAATCCCACTCGTTGCAAAGCCAGGAACGGAGGCTGTTGGCTCTGGGGTTCTACGCAAGGTGAATCTTTTGGAAGGAAGCACAAATTACATCAACCCTTATCTCTGCCACCTTCATTAACAAGCTATTTAGTATTTTTTTCTCCTTATCCCGAAAGAAATTGAACTGTGAGCTGGGGAAAGGGTGCAAAGAGAAGGTCAATGCCTCCACTTCCCACTTGAAACCTGGGGCCCCCGTAGGAGAAGCCGGGGAGGCTGGGAACAGGGGACCTCACAGCGAGAGTGCTGCAGGTGGATAGAACTTCAAGGAGCACGAGGAAGGGGGCAACTCTGAAGTGTGGGCTGACCCCTGATGTCGGTGACGCCCCTGACCCCTCACTCCTGGGCAGATGACTTCAAAGGGGGTCCGCAGGGCTCACTAAAGGAGAGGAGTCCCGGAAAACGGGGGCTTCCGTAGGAGAAGCCCCGCCCACGCTCTACACCCCAATCTCCCCCCACACACGCACACACACCCGGGAGCATCTGGCCCAAAGTCACCTTCTTGGAGGCGGAGATTGCCCTCCCTGGCGCCCCGAGCCCGGCACCAGGTGCTTCTGAACCACCTATCCACTCCCTGCTACGCCCCCCAGGGGCCATTATCACAGTCTAAAATCCAATGCCCCCTGATCCAAAGAGCTGGGAAAACTCCCACTGGGTGATGATTTCATTCACACTATTTCCCTTTAAGCCCCAAGAGCTGCCTCCCCTCCCTGTGGCTCAGCTGCTATGGCCCCTCAGTGGGGTTTCTCCTGGGGAGAGGGGAACCATGCTGGGGGGGAAGGAGGGGGGAGCAGGGGCAAGGTAGGAAAATAAGAGCCAGGAAAACCCACCTAGGTGCCTCCCGCAGGTCTCATCCCTTGGAAAGAGGGGTGCAGAGCCTGTGGCAGTGTTTCGACAGTGTAAGTAGCTCCCCTGTATTGAGCACCTCCTGTCTGTCAGACGCCCCGGGGATGCTTTCTGAGCACACTATCCCCCAGCACCCCTGGGAGGCGCATCTGGCCTTTATCCTCACTTTGCAGATGTGACCGTGGGTCTCCGGGGTCTCAGGTGAATCAGGGCTGTGTGCAAACCTGCTTCCAGGTTTAGCAGGTGATGCCCGTAGGCCGGCAGCAGAAGCGCACCTGGTGTGCAGACTAGGAGCCGGGTTCCAGCTCCTGCCCGCCCACCCTCCAGCTACTGTCTTACTTCGGGCAAAGTCTGTGACCCTCTCTGAGACCAGACCTCTCTCTGCTCTCTCTGATGTGGCAGGAATCAGTGAGTTCCAGTCTCCTTGATCTTTTTAAAATTTAAAAGGTAAAAATCAAAGGTCTCCACCTGGCAGTGGTTCTGTGAGAATCCCTGTGCTTTAGAATCAGTTATGCCTCTGAGCGATTTTGGTTTTACTAATTAGAAGTGTGTCTCCATCCTTTTCATCAATAGTACTATGACAACTGGCAAAGCACAGCATTTGTTTCATCCACAGAGGCCGTTGACCGTTACCTAGGACGTTACAATTGGCGAGGGGAGGACCAAGTCTTTCCCTCACTCAGTTAGCTGCACCCCTGCCCTAGAGGAGAACGCATTCCTGAGGGGATGAGGCAAAGGGTCCCTGGTGTTAGACTACGTGGAAGGGCCGGGAGATGGGACCCCTGAGCAGGGAGGGGCTGGTGCTACAGTGAGGGGCCCGGGGGACCCTACAGACGGTCTCCCAAACAGCTTTGTCTGCAGCCCGCCTGCTACCCAGAGGGATACAGGAATGAGAAGCCATGATAGGCCTGGTGGAGACATCTTCAGACACTTCTAAAGTGCCGGTGCGATTGTGTGTTAGGTACGGGGATTAGAACGGACAGATGTCTTCAGAGCCGGGAGATGTTATTTCTCCATTTCAGCTAAGGACCAAAAAAGTAGCAGTCAGGGACTGCAGGAGGAAAGGGTCTTAGGACAAGGAGTTTTCTGGTTTTTTCTCACCACCCGCCTCCTTATCCATCCACACCCCTCCCCAGCTCCGTTGCACACACGCAGCCAGGAGTAACGGGGGCAAGTGGCCCAGGGCAGGCCTAGAAGGAAGAACTTTAAAGATAAAAAGACACTTTCATTAGTCCGGGTGACCTACTGACCAAAGACAAGATGGAATGGACGTCTGGTCCACCGCAGACTCTAAGGGGCATTTCCGCCAGAGGTGACTCACGCCGAGAGACACCCCTGTATGTACCCCCCTGCAAAACGCCCTTCTCCACTACGAGAGCCAAATGCTTTAGAGTCTGGGTCCTCATAAGTCTGATTAGGCCTATGTGGAATTGAAGACATTGTCATGCTGGGGCTTGGGACCCGGCAGGCCCAGGCAATGTGATCTGGGGGAATTCTTTTCATTTGTTCAAGTAACAATACACGGTAGCTGCTTTTATTAACATGTCGTTCGCTTGGCTTTCCTCAGCAGAGCTCAGGAGCCAACGTTCCTGAGCCATGAGACTCAGCGCAGGGGCACGAATGGAGAGATGAATCGGGGGGCTGGTCCTGATGCCAGCTCGAGCCTCCGTGTGGGCAGTGGAGCATCGGGCTGCAGGGAGCAGTTCAGGGCCATGGTCTTGGCCTTGCCCCCAGCCGCGTGGCCACCTGAACACCAAGGACGGGGTGGAGAGGGGTGCGGGGAGGAACGGGCAAGGGCGAGGTAGAGAGGCTTCCATAGCAAACTTCACCCATTTCTCCTTTCTCACTTCAGATGGACACAGAATTCGGGGGAAGGCTAGGGACGTGAGGTAGGCTAGGGGAAAGAAACAGAGGTCAGAAACTTTTTGAAAATTTGGGGTTGGGGGTTGAATAATCAAAATCTGACGATCAGAGAATAAAGCACAGTGTATATGCAACCACTGTCTTGCGCATTTAAACAGATGTGTTTTAGGAGACTCAGACCTTAGCAAAGGCTGGATTCTTCAACTGGACACATTCTAGATCAGAGGATCGGGGCAAATGCCCTGAGTTTCTGGTCCCAATCGCTCAATTCCTCCCCCTCCCCCACCCCCACTCCCCCCAGGTCCTTCGCCCCAAGATCTGCATTCCTCTCTAGAGTTTGCAAACCACACGCGAAACCTCTCCCTTGACCACCATCCAGATCAGAAATGAAGTGTTCTGGAAACTGGTGGGCAGGGTGCTCTCCAGGGTCATAAACAGTTAGAACAGAGGGGAGAGAAGCAGGGGATGGACAGGGGGAAGGACAGGACCCGGGGGAGAGAACGGACCAGTCTCTGATGCAAAGGTTCTCTCACTCCATTTTCTGGCCCATCTTCTATCCTGAATTCCCTTCCCATTTTCAATAATCTACTAACATGACGAGGTAATACATGGACGTGGTTTAAGGGGGAAAACGTGCAGAAGAATATACCACGGAAATGAAGTCTCCCTCTCACTGTTGTCTTGAAGCCACCCAGACCCTCCCCAGAGCAGCCACTGTTGCCAGGCCCTGTGTACCTACCGTCCCAGGAAGTCCCAATGTCCCTGTGCATGTTTTCACACTGGCCTCAGTTTTTAAAACCACACGAACTGGGGCAGACTAGCCACACAATTTGAATCTTGCTTCTTCACTGAACAACAGGCCTTGGAGACCGTTTCAAATCCGTGCGCAAGGAGGTTCTATTTCTTATGGCCGAGAGTATTCCATTGGGTGGCTCTCCCATCACCGAGCTAACCACTGCCCTCCTGGTAGACACTTAGGTTGTTTTTGGTCTCTCACTATTACAAATGATGCCGCCGTACATGACTTTTGTACATGAGTGGGAGTGAACCAGTAAGATAAATTCCTAGGAGTGGAATTCCTATCCAAAGCTGTAGTTATTATTTTATTCTAATAAATACTGTAAAATTTCTCTCTATAGCGGTTATAACAATATACACACCAACAGACAACAAATGAGAATTCCTAGTCCCCTTGCCCTCATCAATGAAAGCCCATTGTCAAACAGTGTTCTTTCTGCAACTGACAATTAAAAATGTGATCACACAGTTATGGTTGATGTTTCTCTGTTAGGCACATGTTCTTATGTTTAAATGCTATTTGTATTTCCTTTTCTGTGAACTGTCTGTTCATAAACGTCCATTTTTCAGTGAGTTCAGGGTTCTGGATATAGTAGCAAAATTCAATCTATTGCAAAATATATTACAAAATATAATGCACTGTAAATATTTTTAATCCGGTTTGCTATTTATATTTTTATTTTGTTTAAGGTGATTATTCTTTTCCAAGCAGAAGTCTAATTTATTCATCTTCGTTTTTAAAATGCCTTCTAGTTTTTTGTGTCCTACTTAGAAAGACCTTTCTGACTTATTTTAAGGTTCTCTTCTCTTTCTCTCCCTTATTTATTTACTTACTTACTTACTTACTTATTGCTGTGCCCACGCGTCTTGTGGCGTCTCAGTCTCCCCACCAGAGATTGAACCCGGGCCTCTGCAATGAAAGCCTGGAATCCTAACCACTCAGCCACCAGGGAACTCCCCTTAAGGTTCTCTTTTTAACATTTAAATCTTTGTTCCTTTTGGAATTTATTTTAGTGTTAGGAATAAAATCATACATCAAACCTTATTATTATTACTATTATTATGATGATTATTAAAGATAGCATCCAGTTCTTCCAACACCACATTTCGCCAGTGATTGGAAATGCCACTTGTATGTTATGTTCATTTCAGATCCACCTTTATTTTATGTTCCTGTTTGGATTTACTTCTGGACTGCATTTTGTTAGTTGATCCACACCAGACTATTAATCCATGTATCATTACTTCTACTCAACTTTTACCATTGATCCCAACTTTATTTTTCCCTTGTGCTGTTTCTCCAGAGTTTTGCCCATCGACAGCCTTAGGTCCTGTGGCTGCCCCGACCCCCCCATGTCCAGAGAGGCCCCAGGGGTGCGGGGCCGGAGCCCAGTCAGCTCTGTGCCCTCCTCCCCCAGGCTCACCTCCTACTGCCACTCAGGCAATAAATGCAGGACTTAGAAGGTAAATTGTCCTGCAACCCACAGCAAGTTTTACAGGAATGATGATTCTGGGTAAGACAAAGTCTTTTAGTGCTTTTAATTTAAACTAACTCATGAATCAATTGGAGAAGCATCACTATGGCAATACAAATAATTTTTTATTTTACTGTGTGCCAGGCATTATACCAAGGACTCTCCATGCATTATTTCAATGAATGCTCCCTCCAGGGCTAGGACGGAATTATTCTCACTGTTCCCATTTTACAGATGAGGAAGCTGAGGCTTAGGAGGTAAACTCATTTGCCAAGTTCACACAGCTGTGTAAGAGGTGAATCGTCACATGCTCTTTGCCTATTTTGATGAGTTTTTTTTTTTCCTACTTTGGGACATTCCTTTCTTCATTCTACAAGTGTTTTTGAGCACCCATAACAAGGGAGATGAAAACTTGTGAAAACAGAGCTTCCTGGCATGGTCTTCAGAAGCCAGTTGATGTGGCTGGTGGAAGCTCGCAGGGTCATCTCAAGCAAATTCACATCACAGGAAGGTGCTCTGTACGCAGTAACCCAGGGGCGTGAGAGGGAAAGGGGGGATGCGTTCATTCAGCTGGGGCAGAAGGGACCAGCGACTGGTACTACCCGACGTGTTTCCTAAACAACGCCGCCTGTCCCTTGCCAGCTCTCGCTGCATCAGAGAGAAGCCACCCCTGCAGGGGCATCCGTGGGTGGCTGTGCCGTTCCAATTAGACCATCATTCATGCAGCATCACGTGCTCAACAGGACACAGTCCTTGTCTCAGGGAGCCGGGAGTCCCCTGGGATGGTGCACTGTTTTCCGTGCTGCCGGACTGGTCCACTCGGAGCCCCGAGGAGCTGGCTCATCCTCCTCCGTTCATAACAGGAAGAGGCTCTCGTCCACCCTACGGCTGACAAGGCCAGGTGCTCATAGTATAATTCCTTTTAAGAAGGTCAGGCGATACCCCTAGCACAGCCGCTTAGCCACCGAGTGGGTTTTTTATAGCCGATGGCCTCAGTCGGCAGGAAGGAGTCGGGTGTTATGCTCAGCTCTGTTTCGGTTTCATTCTACATTTCTTTAATGACTAGATCCCAGGCCTCCTGGCTCCCAGGGAGCGACCCCCATCGGAAGCCCAGAAACCCCTCCAGTCCGGGGCAGTGACCCGGGTGGGCTTGGGAGGAAGTGGCTCTCTTTTCTAGGAATAAAGGAAGACTTGGGTGATTTATTGGGGCTGAACTTGTTGATGTGTCCTTGGCACTGCTGGTCACAGAGGGAACCAGGTTCTTTCCCCCATGAAAGTTGCTGCTCCTCGCCATCTCTGTCCCTGCCCTTCCCTGGTGACCTGTGGACGCCCAGGAGGCACTGGGCATGTTGTTCAGTGAAGAAGCAAGGTTCAAGTTGTGTGGAGAGTTTGCTCCAGTTCGTGTGGTGTTAAAAACTGAGGCCAGTGCCCCCCATTCTAGGCTCAAAGTCAAAATCGAGAATGGGCCCCTTTAAGGGGCAGCAAACTTGGCCCTTAAACTGGGAGAGACAGGGTGAGGGAACACAAGTGGAGAGACAGTTACCATATTAAACAGATGCGCTGGGAAGGACTTAGGAAGCCATGCATCTCGCCCTCCACTCGCCGCCCCCGCCCCCCGCAAACGCTCCGCAACCATATGGTTTGCAGAAAAGGGAATCAGGCTGGGAGGGGAGGCGCCTGCCCCAAGGTCACACAGCTAGAGCCACCAGGCAAACCCCAGCTCTCTATCCTGCCGCACTAGGTCCTCTCGCAGTGGACTTGAGAAAACAGCTTCTTTTATCCTTCCCTGGTCCTTTCTCTGAATAAACCATCATCCCTGTTCTTGGGAGAAAGTGTCCGGGACTGGCAGTCAGGAGAACCCCCAGCCCCCTTGTGACACAGGCTGTCCACCCCCATCCCCGGGCCTGGGCTTCCTCATCGTGAAGGAGGGGAGGTGAGGGGGGACCACGAGAGCTAAGGCTCCCCTGTTCTCAGCTTCCATGTTTCTGCTCACCCAGGATGGCCCAGGGCTCCTGGAGGCTGTCTGACATGGGAAAGCGAGGGACCCACCGCAGACGTGCCTGCTGGGCCTCACGTATCGCTGATGCTCTGCCGTTTGTCCATTTCTCTCACAGCCCAGCTTCCAAGAGGAGTGCAAATTCAGAGAGACCCTCCTGCCCAACAATTACAACGCCTACGAGTCAGACGTGTACCGAGGCACCTACATCGCGCTGAGCAAATACGGACGGGTGAAGCGGGGCAGCAAGGTGTCCCCGATCATGACCGTCACTCACTTCCTCCCCAGGATATAAGGACCCTGAAGGAAGGCTCACAGGTGGAAAGCAATGTCTTTTCTGTTGGAATTTTGCACAAGTGAACAATTCCCCCCTCCCCCCATGCCCCCCCTATTCGGGCTCCTTTTATGCTTGGGGGGACCTGAGTCGGTTCCCTTGGCCACCGGACCCCATGACACGTGACCCACCCAAGCGAGGGGTTGCAGCCGGCATCCTAGAATGGCAATGGATCCCATGCTCTGACCTCATCTGAGGAAAGACGGTCCAGAGACACTTGGGGGGTGGGACCTTGGACACAGGAGAAGGCAGGTAGGAAGCGTGTGTGTGTGCTGATGCGTATCTGTACATCTTGGTATATATCGTCAGAACCAAGGCATCTCGGAACAGCAGGCTCCTTCCTCCCGGGGTCATCGCTTCAGGAATCTGCCTGCAGGAATGTCACCTGTCAACCCAGCAGGATTGACACGTGCTCCCATTCTGCCTCTTTCCAATCACCTTTCCATTCAGAGGCCACTGACTGCGCGGGTTGCGTGGAGGTGGGGGCAGCAGCTGTCCTCTAAGTGCAGGGAGGGCAGGGTGACAGGCAGTAAGATTTAGCTGCTGACCAGAAGGAGTGGGCAGGTACTCCGGGCATCCTGCGTGTGAGGGCTCTGGGGACACTGGGACACATCGTCAGGGAGGCTGGGGGAGAAGGGATCCCCCTCTTGGAGGAAAGGGTAGAGCAGCGTCTCTGGCAGCGGGGGGGAAACCTGCTCGAAGCAGCGGGAGAGACCGAGTGTACTAGAGAGAGCCTTTCTGCCTGGAAGTCAGTGCTGCGCGTAGCTCGAGAACAAGCTGGGGCCAGGCTGCCTGCCCATAATTTTTCCTCACCTTGAACCAGGTCTTATTTTAACCTCAGATGACAGGGATCCTAATAATGGCAACCTCTTTGGCGAGGGGTGAGGGGGTACAAAATAGGCCACGAAGGAAGTAGAGAGGCTTTGGACTACAGATGCTAATTCCTTTCCAGCAACGTCCAGGAAACTCACCCAAGTTCTCATCTGATACTCTCACTTCCTTCTCGGGCGTCCTCTGCCACATGCGCTGGTGCCTGGGCGCAGCGGAATCGGGCATCGTGACCTCCGGAGTTTGCCCCCTCTGACCCCCCTACGGTAGGAGAGGAGTGATAATCCCGTGAAACAGAGCAGCCCAGCTGAAGCAGCTCCTTGCCGTACCATGCCTCCTTGCCTCCTGTCCTTGGAGAGTATTTAAAGAAGAGGTGCCCCAAGCGACTATAAATGTTGTCCTCCTGGAGCCTTCAGATTCCTGAACCATTGGAACGTTCCTAAACCTGAAACAAGAGAGACCCGTATCAGAGCACAGATATTTTCAGTGTCTGTGGCTTTGCAGAACGAGCTGACACCCTCTGCGACTCTCGGGGGCCCCAGCCTGCGAGACAAGCCCTCATCTGCTGCAAATACCTTCGCCTTCGACATACCTCTCTATTTGCAGAGGTGGCCATCTATAGATTGACCTGAGATGAGCTGAGGATAGAGGTTGGCAATCCAAGGAAGAGACGCCCTACTGGCTGTCTCCCCGCCTGGCACATATCAGGGCAGGTGCACGCTGGGGGAGGAAGAAAAGGCTGCACCACGGGGGGCGAAGACGGAACGGACAGTAAGAGCTCAGGACGAGAGTGGTGAAACCTTGGATAGAAACTGGACCGAGTTGAGGTCTTGGTCAAGCAGAAGGGGGAGAAAATTGGTCCATCTTGACTGTTCAGAAGATTTCAAGTGTAGGTCTGCTTGGAGGCAGGGGACAAAGCTGATTGTTTTTCAGGAGGTCTTGTCCTGAGTAACTGGTCTTTTTTAACAGGGTACCTCGGAAACAGATGCTCTCAGGACCTGACCTGCATGTCAGCTCCAGCTGAGACGTGGTGGGCGTGTAGGAGGGCTGGGTGGACAGATGGACCGCGATCTGGAGAGGAGAAGAAAGTCACAGGTCCCAAACCATTCATTCCCTTCTTCCCGGGTCTTGAGCTCCCTTGCAGGAGAGACTTTTCTAAAGAGAGTCGAGAGCCTTCGAATGGTTAGATCTTTCCTGCAACTCCCTAAAGGCTTATAAAAGTGCCCAGATCCTGACCAGGAGTTTCCCCAAATGTCCACTCCCATCTCTCGTGTTAGGAGTGAGAATGAGAAACTCTGAAATCCCAAAGCCAGCCAGGCTTGATACCCGTTGCTCTAGCATACGGGTTGTCTAAGGTTGGCATCACTATGGGCAGCTGGGCATCTGTTCTCACTGGTACCAGGGCCCGTGCTGTACCAGTGGGTCCATACTTTGAAGGTCACCTCTGGAGGTAGGGACGCATCACTGAGTGTTTCAAATCCTTCCCATCCAAAGGAATTCTCCCAGGGCTTTCTCTTTGACCTGTGAGTGACTTAGACTTAGGAAAAGTCCATCCCCATCCGCAGAAGTGGGTTACGGGGCGGGAACACAGTGAGATCAGCACAGGTGTGCAGAATCCTCTCCTAGCTGATCCCCATCTGAGTTCTGAACTCACCTGTCAGCCCCATCGGACCCAAAAGGCTGCAGAAGAGGTGGCAGAAGCAGGAGAACAGGGGTGTCCCCACCTTCCCGCTGAGGATGTATTAAGAATGACTTGGGTCTTCCCTCCCTCCCCCAGATCCTGAGCTTTGACCCTGGTTCATAGCGTTTTGTAGATAACTGGCCTCTCTTCCTTCCTGAACCTTCTCTAGCAGCTCCATGCAAAGGTGGGGCTCCAGGAGCCCAGAGGCTGCCTTATTCCCTCTTCAAGAGCAAACGATGAGGAAGAGAGCAACACACGTGCACCCCTTGAGATGGCTTCCCAGCTGGGACGAGGTTAGCTCAGAACAAACTGGGGGCCCAGGACCACAAAGAATCGGCACCCTCCTCGCGGGGCCCTGGATAGAGCTCAGAGGAAACCAGAAAATGCCCTGCTAGTTCCTGCTGTTGACTACAGTGACCATTTGCTGCCTTCTAAGCCCTTCCCTCCCCGCTTCCCAGATGGGTTTGCACCTCCCTGGGAAAGCAGCTTATAGCTTTGTGATGGATACCCTGCAGTTCTCCTTCACAGCCTCCTCTCCGCCCCCATGTCCCCTGCACCTCCTGCGCACATAGCCCAAGCCCCTGGTCAGAGCCGTTCTATGGCTTAAGAAAAAGGGGGTTTTCTCCTTCCTCCATCCAGGCTGTAAACCTCTCTCCTTTAGACGCACTGCTTTCTCCCCAGGCCTGGAATTCTCTCCCAGCCCCGTCCGACCCGGGACAGCTGGGGTTCTCCTGCTCAGGCTGGCTCTGGTCCTCTCTTGTCCAGGACCTCAGATCTTTCACATTCTGATCCTACAAGGGTCCTGGGGGAGGAAGGAAACACAAAAGGCCGTGAGCTGTCGGTCTCCTTCTCCCCGGGGTTGGACATCCATTGCCTCGGCCCACTTTGGACCACAGCCACTAGTACAAAGCAAATGCGTCTGGCCTCCAAGATACCAGGATGTCCTCTCTGCCCTCCCTTTCCTTTTTTGCCCCTTTTCAGTGGACACAAGCTAGAAAACTCCTACATATTTCTATCCCAATGCTTTCCCCCAAGGGCTCTGTGTCTGTTGCCACAGAGAAGGTATTCTCTGCCACCCGCCACTCGTGCACCTGTGAAGTGGGTCTCTAATACTTGCCCCCCACCTCTCCTCCCAGCAAGAACCCAGCCACTCGTTCTGCTACCTCCCAGGAAAACTCCAATGGTAGGAATGTTTGTGTCAGGGCCGGAAGGATGGATAGAAACACTTCAACCTGCACTTGCCCCTCAGCTGGTGGTTGCTCTTCCCAGGACGGGAGGGAGGGGTAGTCATGCCCAGAACATCCCCAATCTCGTCCCTCCTGCGGGTAGCTAACGCAGACCCACGTTTGGATGCCTCACGAACTACCAAAATTCCACCATCCGGACAGCCGCGTCTTTGCACGGGTTTCCCTTTCTGAAAATCCATCAGTACCTCAAGCTGGGTCCCAGGGCAGAGCTGTCCTCAAGCTTGGGTCTAGTGGGTAGGAAAACTCAGACTTTGTTCAGTCACGTGTTTGTAAGATGTGAGGCTTCTATTTTTTTAATATGTATGTGCTGTGCACAAACCGTATCGTGTTCCAGCAACAAAGGAAAAGCTCTTTTTATACGTTCCTCTAAACTGTTTGACTCCACCCCTCTTCCTCTGAACTGTTTGACTCCACCCCTCTTCCTCT
>NW_020838027.1:4213137-4260594 GCF_003676395.1 Aethalodelphis obliquidens | reverse complement strand
CTCCACCCCTCTTCCTCTGAACTGTTTGACTCCACCCCTCTTCCTCTACACTGTTTGACTCCACCCCTCTTCCTCTACACTGATTGACTCCACCCCTCTTCCTCTAAACTGTTTGACTCCACCCCTCTTCCTCTAAACTGTTTGACTCCACCCCTCTTCCTCTAAACTGTTTGACTCCACCCCTCCTATTAAAACCGACGACGAATCTCTGGGTTGTGGTCGCGTCTCACCTGGATTCTTCTTCACCCCTCAAGGAGGCAGGCATGTTGGAAACAGAAAGCATGATGGCACCGTGCCGTGGACCTTTAAGGCCAAAAGTCACAGGGGTCACTTCAGCCAGTGCCGTATTTTACAGAAGGGGAGTCTGGCCCAGAAGAGAGGAGGGAGATCCCGTCGACCATAGTGGGGCAGGAGCCCTGTTCCACCTTGTCAGAGCCGGTTAGGCACATTTCTGTGACTGTCACGTTATTCACTCATCCACCTATTCACCCGTCAAGGAATAGTTCTGGAGCAGCCGTCTCTGTGCTGCCTTGCGCTAGGTTTGGGGGTGTGTGAGTGAACAAGGCAGAGACAGTCCTCTGGCCCCTCACGAATTTGCATTAAAAAATAAAAATCAGGGGCTTCCCTGGTGGCGCAGTGATTGAGAGTCCGCCTGCCGATGCAGGGGACACGGGTTCGTGCCCTGGTCTGGGAAGATCCCACATGCCGCGGAGCGGCTGGGCCCGTGAGCCGTGGCCACTGAGCCTGAGCGTCTGGAGCCTGTGCTCCGCAACGCGAGAGGCCACAATAGCGGGAGGCCACAACAGAGAGAGCCCCGCGTACCGCAAAAAAAAATAATAAATAAAAAAGAAATAAAAAATAAAAATCACCCATGAGTGTGTTAAAGTGAAGATTCCCAAACCACACGCGCAGAGTCCAGGCCTGGGTGGGCTCAGGAATCTACCCTTGTGACACACACCCCAGGCCACCCTGACGTTGCAAAGCCCTGGCCTAGTAGGATGACTGGACTTGTAGGAAAAAAGATACCTTTTCATAGGTTAAAAGAAGAAGGCCAGGGAGTTTAAGTTTCTTAGCCAGGATCGCCCAGCCAGATGAGACCCCCTTCCCTCTTCCTGAGTCCCCCTTCCCCCGCCCCACATCATCAGCCTGGGAACCTCCCCACAGTGTGCTCCTGCACCCACCACCCACCCTCTACTACCTCGTCACGCAGCCTCTGGGGGAGATTGCAACGTGCCTTCTGCTGAGTGATGCCGGTTTCTGAATAAACCCATACGCTCTTGGAAGAGCTGCCTGGCCCCATGGCCTCTGCACCTCACTCCCATGTTTATTCATGCAGTTAACATCTCCGAGATCCTACTACGTGCCAGAGACCACACTGGGCCCTGCAATATCGCTATGACAAGTTATCTGTGGGCTCATGTACTAGCAAGGAAGACAGACATTTAAGAAAGAATTCAGCAAATAGTGATAAGTGGCATGAAAGAGAAAGTCCAGGGGTAGCACAGGGGCACAGAACAGGGTCCTGACCTCATCTGGGTGGATAAGGCAATCCATCCCAGGGAGAGCTGAGCTGTGAGGGGCAGCAGCCAGGTTTCGGGTGGGAACCAGCAGTCAGGGGAGGAGGGGTGCTCTGGGGGACGGAGGCTGTAGCAGGTGTTTGAAGGTGCAGGTGGCTGAGCGGAGAAGATGTAGCCCCTCTGAGGCTCTGGACCAGGGAGAGCACTGAAGGTACAGAGTGAGGAGAGCTGGGCAAGACGGGCCTCGAGACAGGTCTTTAGGAGCCATAGTACGGAGTGCCTGCTGGCTAGGGTGAGGTGCTTGAATAATTTTTAATTTTGCATATCATATAATTCACCCTTTTCAAATATACAATTCAATGATTCTTAAGTACATTTACCAAGTTGTGTGACCATCACCATAAACCAGTTTGAAACCTTTTTATGACTCCAGTAGGATCCTTCCCACACATTGACTCTGAATCCCCACCTCCCCGCTTCCACCCAGGCGACCACTAATCTGCTTCTGTCTCCACAGTTTTGCCTTTTCTATTTCATGCAAGGGAATCATGAAATATGGGGTTTCTTGAATTTGCCTTCTTTCACTTTAATCTAAAAATGAGAGCTCCTTGCTGAGTTTCAGAAGTGACAGGACCGGACAGGGGCTTTAGAAAGGTCCCTGGAGCCGTCTTGTGCAGAATGACTCCAGGGAGAACAGTTTGGAGGCGGCTGGAGTTCCAGGCTGGAGAAGACAGAGGCTGCACAGAGCGGTGACAGGCGACGGAAAAGGGCTGTCATTTCTCAGTCCTGACTGCCCGGGGGCTCTCTGGAGTCTCGATACCGATCAGGGGTCCTGGCCTTCCCCAATCAGTAGAAATTGACCAGAGGCCAGACAAGAAATTCAGGCAAGGCTTTATTGGGGTCCCTGCTGCAGCAGGGGGGAGCAAAAAGAAGTAACAAGTTCCCTTGCTCACTTGCTCTCTGAAGCGGGTAGAGCTGGTTCCTTATATGGGGTGAGGGCAGAGGTGTGTCCAGGGGTTGGGCTGGAGCGGCAGCTTAGGTGTTTTGCCCGCCTCTTTGTGGTGTTGAGTGCAGAGGGCATGCCCAGTGCCCTGCTTTCGCTCCCAGCTCTTCAGAAGTGGCAGTTGGGGTTTTTTTGGGTCTTTTTGTATCTTTTGGTCCAGAATTTGCCTCAACTGCACATGCTCGCAGTTATTTTTAGTCCCATACAGTTTCTTTGTACAGTAAATCCCCTACATGTGAATGAGTTCCGTTCTGAGAGCGTATTCCTAAGTCCAATGTGTTGGTAAGTCCAACAGAGTTAGCCTAGGTACCCAATAACACAATCGGCTCTATAGTACCGTACTGTAATAGGTTTATAACACTTCTCACACAGATAATACATACAAAACAAACACAAAAAATAAGAAAGCATTTTTAATCTTACAGTACAGTACCTTGAAAAGTACAGTAGCACCAGTACAACAGCTGGCACACAGGGGCTGGCATCAAGTGAACAGGCAGGAAGAGTTACTGACTGGAGGAGGGAGAGGAGGTGGGAGATGGTAGAGCTGAAGGGTCGCCAGCAACAGGAAACGGAGGAAGCTGCAGTTTCACTCATGCCTGACATTGATGGAACACACATTCGCATCTATGAAATTTCGCAACTTGAAGGTTCATGTATAAGGGACTTACTGTGTTTTGCTGTTCCAGAAGACGTTTGTCCAGCTGCAAGCAGAGCAGCACAGGGTGCCAGGTCCCAAGCCTGTCTCAGGCTGAAACTGATTCTTCTGAAATGCGGGAACCAGCCCTCACCATCTTCCGAAATGAGTCTCTAGAGATATCCTTCTCTCTGTCTGACACTCGAATCCCTCCATGGACCCACCAGGAGGCTCCCTTGCAGGAGTCCGTGTCGGTCACTGGGGGCCCGACGCCAGCAGGATGACACAGGCGAGAGGACCTCATTCAGTATCATGTGCTTGACCCGGACGGCTGCTACGCCTCCTTCCCTCGGGTGTGAAGAGAAAGAGCTGGAATGCCAAGACGACACACTAAGAAGAGGTGTCCAATTGCTTAGGATGTGAAAACAATATCCCAGGGATATTCCGGACTCGGTCCACACTCAGTCAGACTCCCCTACCGCATTTCTGTCTATACTACAGAAATAACGCTTGGGGTGGAAACCCCGAGACCTGCAAAATCCTCGGTCGACAAAGGTGCTTGTGAAGGAATAAATACATGTTTTTTTAAAAGATTTTTAACACAAAACTTTGGACGCTCCTCCCAAAGAGTTTCATGCTCAGTTTTAAAAAAAAATCAGCCCAAATACTCCATTTCTTGAACGTTCCTCCTTTGTTGCCCTGAAAGAGAGAAGGGAGACTGTCGACTGGCCCTTTGGGAGGCTGCAGAGCCGCTCGCCCGTGGCTGCAAATACCGACGGTTAATCGCTACTTCCTCTTACGAGGAACACGAGAGACCTCCCACCCGTTCTGGTGGGACGCCCTCCACCCAGCCGGCCAGCGTATGTCCCCACGAGGCAAGGCTACTCGGGGTTTCCAGGGACCACAGGGACAGCCTCTCCCTCCCTCTTGGAGCAGCTCCCAGCCCGTCTGGGTCTGCCCGGCTGCCTTCACAAGATGCCACAGACTCGGGGGCTCGAACAACAGACATTTACTATCTCACAGTTCTGGAGGCTGGAAGTCCAGGATCAAGCCCAGCAGAGTCCGTTTCTGGCAAGACCTCTCTTCCTGGCCTGCGGACAGCTGTCTTCTCATTGTGTTGTCACGCGGCCTTGCCTCTGGGCGCACACGTGGAGAGAGGAAGAGAGAGCATTGGTGTCTCTTCCTCTGCTTATAAGGACACCAGCCCTGCAGGATTAAGGTCAAGCCCTTATGACCTCATTTAACCTTAATCACCTCCCTAAAGGCCCCGTCTCAAAATATAGTCACACTGGGAGTTGGGTCTTCAGTGTACGAATTTGCAGGGGACACACTCAGTCTATACAGTGTCCGCTGCCGCCTGGAGATGTCTGACCCTAGACATGCTGTCATCCTAACAGAATTCCAGAGGGAGATGGTCAGTCATGCCATCTACTGGACCCCAAGGGGTCTGTTCTAATCACACCTAGCCCTAATCCGGAGGCCCAGTTTTTTTGAGCGGGTAAGATAGGCAGTGCCCTCTAAGGGAATGGTTGTCGGCTGGGGGTGACATGGACCTCTGGTAACTTCTGAAGACACATTTGATCATTGCAAGTTGGGGTGCAGAGTGTGTAGTGCTACTGCTTCTAGCGCGTAGAGACCAGGGTTGCTGCAAGACATCCTACAATGCATAGCACAGCCCCGGACCACAGAGAACGTTCCAGCCCTAAACGCCAGTAGTGCTGGGCTTACGAAAGCCTGCTGCCAGGTGTGGCCCACCTCTTACTTGGCCTGAAATTCTCTCTCTCTTTTTTTTTTTCGGCCACATCACACGGCTTGTGGGATCTTTGTCGCCCTAACAGGGATGGAACCCATGCCCTCAGCAGTGAAAGCACGGAGTCCGAACCACTGGACCGCCAGGGAATTCCCTCACTTGGCCTGAAATTCTTCACTGACTCTCACTGGAGACCCAGAAAGGCTTTTTTCAGGCAGAAGGGCTGTGAGAGGAGCATCAGACGGCGTTATCAACCTTCACACCTCCTTCCCATCTCCAGGAAGTGCTGTGCAGAGGGGATCAGGCAGTGGCTGATGGAGAGCTGTCCAGAGGGGAGGGTTGGCAGATGTGCCCTGAGGAATTCACACCTGGGTGTCACGGAAGCGTTTCTGGGTCTAAGGTAAAGCGTGAGGGGCAGGTGTCTAGGCCCCAAGGGAAATGACGTGAAGACACCCCACAGGTCCCCTCCTCTTCCCTCTCACAGCACCTTACTCAGCTCAGGCCCCCCCCTCCACCCCCACCGCATCCCAGCCAGCGGGACTCTTCTTACAACTTTGCCCATAAATTGTTCTTGCCTATATAATCGAAGCATCTTCATTCAGTTTTCAAAGAATACTGTTTATTTTCATTTCCTCAAGATTATAAAATTAACAGGTTAAATTAACATTATAAAAATAACATGTTCGCAGTAGAAAATTTAGAAACCGCAGGAAATGAAAACAATCACCTCGTCGCTCATAATCGCGCTCCCCCAAAGGCCACGGCTGTTAGGATTTTGTTGTGTTTCCCTTCAGCCTCTCGAGTATAAGACAGAGCTAGCACAAGCACGGCTGATGGGATGCTTCGGAAAAGCCGTTTTATCTTCGTCTCAAAGCCGTAGGGTCATTTCAAGTTGCAAAAGCACCTTTTTCTTTAAAGGTTTTTTTTGGGGGGGGTTGTTTGTTTGTTTTCAAGTTGCAAAACACAGGTGCAATTCAGAAACTAGAATATCAGGTAACACGGAATAATCTGCACTTTGTTCTTCCTTCAGAAATGAGAGCTCCCCTCCCAGCTCCAGCGTGTCGGGCCCATCTCTTCTCTCCTCCTCCGGCACCTCCTCCCTGACTTGTGGGCTGCGGTTTCTGGCCCTTCTGGTGCAGAAGGGAAGCCGGGAGGAAGGGTAGGTCAGCGGCAAGGCTCTCAGCTGAGTGGCCCTGTCGTAAGCTCTCTGGGTCTAGTAAGTGCCTAAAACTGAGTCTCTCTCAGACTTTCAATCTGTCTGTCTGTCTGTCCCTCCCTCTCTCATTAGGGGCTGCTTTAGATTTTTCAGAGACCCTCCGTCTCTGGAGACCTCTTGCCTCTAACCTCCAGGACCCAGTGAGTTCATCTTTTTTTTCGAGGGGAGCCCTTTGCCCCCTCTTCTCCCAGACCCCTTGAAAGCCAGCAGTCCATCCGAAGCCCCCTTCTGCCACATCCCATTACCTCTCTAAGCATCTGTATGGGACCCTAAGTCCCCCCGCCCCTCCTGTGTGGCCCACAGCCAGACCCTGGGAAACACGCAGACAACCCTGGCCCCTCTGAGCTCTGGGGGTGAAGGGGGAGCCCAGAGCAGCCCACCTGCCCATCGCTCTTACCACTGGAACAGTTTGGTGGCCCCTCTGTCCTGCCTGGGAGACTTTCCAGGCAGGAATCGCACAGCTGCCCTCAACCTCAGGGACAAACGTCCAGCCGTCTGTGGGACCTCACCTAAACCTCTCCTTTGACTTAAGGCACTCCAGGCCCACCTAAAAAGCCCCCTAAAAAGGTTACCCCTAAAACCCACTTCTCAAAATCCTCTTACTTCCCGACCCTCAGTACGGAGGAATCCCATGAATTCGTGAGCCGTGGCCACCCATGTTCTCTGGCCTTTTCCATTCTTCTCCATCCGACCTGCCCGCCCAGGTTACTGCGGGGCCTCTGATCTCCAACAGTGCCAGGAAGATAACACATCTGGACATTTTTATGGTCTTCTGTTCATTGTTAATTGGAAAAACCCAGCCAAACAACAATAGCAAAGCAACGAAAAATAAATAACACATAATTCTTGATTAAAAACATTTTAAATCCGTACACAGCAATTAGGAGGGTGGAGGGAGAAAGGTAACAACATTTGGAGAGTAATAAGAAATAACATTCATTATATTTTTAACCCTCTTTATGGATCTAAATGTACTTTTTCCTTGATAGAATGTGTTATGCACTTCTTGATTGGTTAATAAAATTGTGTTTGCAAAACTTAGGATGTAAAAAAAAAAAAAAAACTTAGGATGTAAATATTTTGTAAAGAAGGCAAAGAATACTCAACGGAAAAAGCTATTTCCCCATGTTTTCCAAATTTTTGAAAAACTCCTAAAGTTTTCAAAAACTTCCAAAAAAATTCTTTTGGTAACTTTCATCCAATTTTTCTCCCATACTTCACATTGTCATTTACCCTTCCGGCTGAGCCCTTTTCATTTCTTTTTTGCGTTTGTTCCTCTGCCCTGCAGGGTCTCCCAGGTGAAGTCAGGGCCATCCATCGTCAGACCTTTGGTACCGCTCCCTTGTGGTCACTTCCTTAATAACGACGGTTAAGAGCCAGTGAACATCGATGGTGAGTTGGGACTTGGATGCTACTTTTAGAAATGAATAGACCGTAGTCCTTGCTTAGAAAGAGCTCACAGTCCTGAATGGAGGAGTCACCTGCCCAGCTGACGCTGCTTTCAATCGGAATACATCTGAGGTTGCAGAGGAAAAGGTGACTCAGCAGAGGGGATGGGATGGAAAGACTTGCGGAAGAAAGGCCACTGGGGCTGGGACTGCAGGATGGCAGACACGTGGAGAGGAGGAAGGGCTGTGCTAGGCTCACAGAGGGCCCTGAGCACAGGCTGAGGTCAGGATATAATGACACACGGGAGGTACCGCTTAGTAGGGGGTTAAAGTGTAGACTTGGGGGGCAGACAGGTGGAGGTGAGGTCAGGGCTTAGATGTGGCATTCAGAAGCTGCCCCATCTTAGGCGGGTTATTTAAGCCTCAGTTTCCGCTTCCATAAAAATGGGGAACGTGAAAATTGGGCATAACGCTAGTGCCTATCTCACAGCACCCTTGCAAAGGTTAAATGGAATAATACACGTGAAGTGCTTCGCACGGGACGCGGTGTACGGACGCGTTCAGTAGGTGGCAGCTGCGGAGGGCAAGCAGTTCAGGGTGTCCTAGAGGGTGGAGGCGTGGACAGGTGTGGAGGGCAATGTAAGCTGGAGGCACACCTCGAAGGCCACGCTCAGGAGCCCCAGATTATCCATAGACAGAGGGGAACCCCCGCAGGGCTTCAAAGAAAGTGGCCTGATGAGATCCTGCCTCAAGAGGAGGATTCTGTGGTGAGGGTAGAACAGTGAAAGCAAGGAAGCTACTCATTCATTTATTACTCGTTTATTTACAGCCTCCCAGCTTTAAGTCAACGCGCTTGTGCTTGTGAAGGTCACTGAACTGCAGAGAGAGCGGCCTCTGCTGCTGGGAGCTTTCGTTCCGATGGAGACAAGACGGCCACGAAATCCCCACACAATATACCGTTATCAGACGTCAGGGGGAGGGCGACAGGGGCACGCATGCGGGGCTAGGACGGAGAATAACGCGGGGAAGTGAGTCACTTCAGCTCCTGAGCCTACCAGGCAGAATCAGTGTGCAGAGGCAAAAGACGTGATGTGTTAGGAGTTTGGGTTTAGCGGATACACACTACTATATAGAAAATAATGGAAACCTGTTAAGGGACTTCCCTGGTGGCCCAGTGGTTAGGACTCTGCGCTTCCACTGCTGGGGACGAGGGTTCAATTCCTGGTCAGGGAACTAAGATCCTACAAGCTGTGGGAAGTGGCCCAAAATAAAAATTTTTACAAAACCCAACATGTTAAGCATCTCATAACATGCTTTCATTATATTAAAATATACCAGTGTTGTTTTCTAAGGAATAATACTCCCAAAATTTTACTGGCTATTTCTTCAACTCTTTTTTGTTTGGTGGAAATAAACTGACATTCCTCCAAAAAGAAAAATAGATAAACAACAAGGACCTACTGTACGGCACAGGGAACTATATTCAATGCCTTGTAATAACCTATAACAAAAAAGAATATGAAAAGGAATATATATGTGTATGTATAACTGAATCACTTTGCTCTACACCTGAAACTAACACAATATTGTAAAGCAGCTATACTTTAATTAAAAAATAAAAAAGAGAGAGAGAGATGATCCCTAGAGAGGTGAGAACGATGTGCTCCCTCTTCTTTCCTGGCTCATCCTGGGCTCTTAGTGAATCTTTGAAGCCTTTGCCCCCAGGTACCCTGGCGGTTGACTCAGCTGATCCCCCCTCAGGCTTTCCTGTGGCTGGAGAGAATCAGCCAGCTTTAAAATGCCATGGAAGCCAACCTCCTGTTTATGACCCCCAGCCTGGAATCCAACCCTGTTTTACATAAAGCAAAACGCGTTTTTCCATCATATACACCAAATTCTCTGACCTGGGTGTGAGTCCAGGAAGCACCGTACTTTGTTTGGTTTGTAACGTTTCAAGAGCAACTCACCATTTTGGAAAACCATCTCTTGACTCTGCCACCCCTGGTACTGATTTCATCTGTTTAATGAAACCTTGGTCGCTCCCACATTCACAGTGGTTCCCTCTTTACGTACGTACACCAACATACTTATTTAACCCTTATTCCAAATGCCAAAAAGGCACATAATTTTTAGTTGAAAATTGTCTTGCTACTCTTAAATCCAAATGTATCCGTTATAAGTAGGTAGCAGCATCTCAGTACTCCAGTATATCGGTTAATGTAGCAGTGCCCGAGTATTTAGATATTGCTTTAGTATTTTAAGTTACTTTCTTTTTATTTCTCCTACAGTTGTGGCAGTATGTTGGTTTTTTTGTTTGTTTGTTTTTTTTAGGGCAAGAAAAGGAACATGATGATAGATAGAATTCTTATTTTTAAATAATATTACATACACATTATTATCAATAAATTTGAAAACTTGGAGTAAATGGATATTTTCAAAGAAAACATGAAATAATTGTCTCAACAGAAGAATAAAACACAAAGAGATCAATAACCACTGGAGAAAACAGAAATGTAATTTAAAAATTCTGTCCCTGAAAAGGCGTCAAGAAGATTCAGATGGTTTTACAAGTGATTTCTAGAAAAATGTTAAGGAAAAAAAGTGATTTCTGTTTTAGACAAACAATTCCAGATCGAGTACAGAAAGGTGAAAAGTTTTCCTGCTTCATTTTACAAATTAAATATGACCATGTTGGGACTTCCCTCGTGGTCCAGTAGTTGAGAATCCACCTTCCCATGCAGGGGACATGGGTTCGATCCCTGGTCGGGGAACTAAGATCCCACATGCTGCAGGGCACCTAAGCCCACGTGCTGCAACTACTGAGCACATGGGCCACAACTAGAGGGCCTGTGCACCTCAACTAATGAGCCCGCATGCCGCAGCAGAGGAACACGCGTGCCGCAACGGAGATCCTGTGTGCTGCAACTAAGATCCGATGCAGCCAAAAATAAAATGAATAAATAAATATTTATATATATATATATATATATATATAACCATGTTACCAAAACTGGACAAAAATTGCAAGTTGACTAAGACAGTTATTGACAGTAGGATTCAGAAATGCAGATGAAAAAATCCTAAACCAAATATTAGCAAACCAAATACAGCACAATATTAAATATATATATCTGTATGTTGATTTTTTTTGAATGGTGTGTGTAAGTTATATTAACTAGGATTTTGCATTACGGTCGTAAAGGCGGTGTTCTAAACTACTTGTCGTGAGAAGAGCTGTCTTGTGTGATAGGGTAGAGAACTGCTGTGGTAGTTCGTTTAACCAGAGGAGGCACAGGTAAAGCTCTCAGAAACCCCAGTGACGATGACTGGGGCAGATGAGAGCTTTGCTGAAACGATTCACCCCTGCCTCCCTGGCCTGGTGGTTTCCTTGTAAGGTTTGTCTGAGCAAGTCCGTCTGGTCTGAATTTAGCTGGGCCCAGGCTCTTTACAGCAAGGACAAGGGAAGACATCCTTATAGTTGCTCATGAAAATTCATACCCTGTACCCAGACCCCCGCACTCATCCACTACACTCCCAGGCTGAGACTGGGGGCCGGGAAAGCCCCCCAATTACAGGGAATGAACAGGAGTCTCCTGATGGTTCCTACTGGGGATAGCACACAGGCTGTCACAGCCTTTGACCTCAGCTGAGTTGTCTGGGCTGAATTTAAGTCCCTCGGGGAACAGGCCAAATTAGTCCACAGCGAGGGAGCATTTGGTATCTTGGTTAATTCTTTCTCTGGAAGCAGGAACCTGGACTATTTATCAATCTATTAACCTCTTCATCAGCCATAAATGATGTGCTGGCTGTTCACACGGGTCCAGCTCTGAGCTGGGCTGTATTTATACAACTTCCTTCTGAGAAGTGTTCCATGCTCCTTGAGGACATTAGCTCATCACGGCAGGGGTGGAGGGAGGAAAGAGGGACCAGGATGCTGGTGTTTCCCTCTCTCTTCAAGGCAGAGGGATGCGTCCCCCACCTCCCACCAGAGGCTGGGAGACTGGGCTCCCTGAGCCTCTGTCCAGGGTGACTTTGACTGAGTCACCTAAACCTCCCCGGCACTGGCACTGAACTCCTGGCCCCCACCCAGGAAACACAGCCTGAGCTTCACAGAGGCTTCACATCCACAGCTACCCGGACCCCCGCCGGCTGCAGCTCCCTCCAGAGCTCTTTTAAGGACACTGGAGGACCTCGAACTGAATTGTTTTTTAAAAATTGTGGTCAAATATTTATAACATGAAACTTACCATTTTAAGCATGCTCAAGTGTATATAACGGTTCAGTGGCATGAAGTACGATCACATTGCGGTGCAACTGTCACCACCATCCAGCGCCAGAACCTTTCCATCTTCTCAAACCGAAACTCCGCATCCATTAAACAATAACCTCCCATCCCCCCACTTCTCCCGGCCCCTGGGAACCTCCAGTCTGCTTTGTGTCTCCAGGCATTTGACTATTCTAGGTACCGCATGTAGATGGAGTCATACAACATTCATCCTTTGTGTCTGGCTTATTTCACTTTGTCTTCAAGATTCATCCATATTGTAGCATCAGCCTGAATTCTTTTTTTCTTTTTCTTTAACATCCTTATTGGAGTATAATTGCTTTACAGTGGTGTGTTAGTTGTTGCTGTATAACAAAGTGAATCAGCTATACGTATACATATATCCCCATATCCCCTCTTCTTACCTCTCCCTCCCTCCCACCCTCCCTACCCCACCCCTCTAGGTGGTCACAAAGCACCGAGCTGATCTCCCTGTGCTATGCGGCTGCATCCCACTAGCTATCTGTTTTACATTTGGTAGTGTATATATGTCCATGCCACTCTCTCCTTCGTCCCAGCTTACCCTTCCCCCTCCCCGTGTCCTCAAGTCCATTCTCTACGTCTGCGTCTTTATTCCTGTCTTGCCCCTAGGTTCTTCAGAACCTTTTTCTTTTCTTTTTTTTTTTTTAGATTCCATATATATGTGTTAGCATATGGTATTTGTTCTTCTCGTTCTGACTTACTTCACTCTGTATGACAGACTCTAAGTCCAACCACCTCACTACAAATAACTCAATTTCGTATCTTTTTATGGTCAAGTAATATTCCATTGTATACATGTGCCACATCTTCTTTATCCATTCATCTGTCGATGGACACTTAGGTTGCTTCCATGTCCTGGCTATCGTAAATAGAGCTGCAATGAACATTTTGGTACATGACTCTTTTTGAATTATGGTTTTCTCTGGGTATATGCCCAGTAGTGGGATTGCTGGGTCGTATGGTAGTTCTATTTTTAGTTTTTTAAGGAACCTCCATACTGTTCTCCATAGTGACTGTATCAATTTACATTCCCACCAACAGTGCAAGAGGGTTCCCTTTTCTCCACACGCTCTCCATCATTTATTGTTTGTAGATTTTTTGATGATGGCCATTCTGACTGGTGTGAGGTGATACCTCATTGTAGTTTTGATTTGCATTTCTCTAATGATTAGTGATGTTGAGCATCTTCTCATGTGTTTGTTGGCAATCTGTTTATCTTCTTTGGAGAAATGTCTATTTAGGTCTTCTGCCCATTTTTGGATTGGGTTGTTTGTTTTTTTGATATTGAGCTGCATGAGCTGCTTGTAAATTTTGGAGATTAATCCTTTGTCAGTTGCTTCATTTGAATATATTTTCTCCCATTCTGAGGGGTGTCTTTTCATCTTGTTTATGGTTTCCTTTGCTGTGCAAAAACTTTTAAGTTTCATTAGGTCCCATTTGTTTATTTTTCTTTTTATTTCCATTTCTTTAGGAGGTGGGTCAGAAAGGATCTTGCTGTGATTTATGTCAGAGTGTTCTGCCTATGTTTCCCTATAAGGGTTTCATAGTGTTTGGCCTTACATTTAGGTCTTTAGTCCATTTGGAGTTTAAGTTTGTGCATGGTGTTATGGAGTGTTCTAATCTCATTCTTTTACATGTAGCTGTACAGTTTTCCCAGCACCACTTATTGAAGAGGTTGTCTTTTCTCCATTGTATACTCTTGTCTCCTTTATTAAAGATAAGGTGACCATGTATGCATGGGTTTATCTCTGGGCTTTCTATCCTGTTCCATTGATCTATATTTCTGTTTCTGTGCCGGTACCATACTGTCCTGATTACTGTAGCTTTGTAGTATAGTCTGAAGTCCAGGAGCTTGATTCCTACAGCTCCGTTTTTCTTTCTCAAGATTGCTTTGGCTATTCGGGGTCTTTTTTGTTTCCATACAAATTGTGAAATATTTTGTTCTAGTTCTGTGAAAAATGCCATTGGTAGTTTAATAGGGATTGCATTGAAACTGTAGGTTGCTTTGGGTAGTACAGTCATTTTCACAATGTTGATTCTTCCAATCCAAGAACATGGTATATCTCTCCATCTGTTGGTATCATCTTTAATTTCTTTCATCAGTGTCTTATAGTTTTCTGCATACAGGTCTTTTGTCTCCTTAGGTTGGTTTATTCCTAGGTATTTTATTCTTTTTGTTGCAGTGGTAAATGGGAGTGTTTCCTTAATTTCTCTTTCAGAATTTTCATCATTAGTGTATAGGAATGCAAGAGATTTCTGTGCATTAATTTTGTATCCTGCCACTTGACCTAATTCATTGATTAGCTCTAGTAGTTTTCTGGTAGCATCTTTAGGATTCTCTATGTATAGTATCATGTCATCTGCAAACAGTGACAGTTTTACTTCTTCTTTTCTGATTTGGATTCCTTTTATTTCTTTTTCATCTCTGATTGCTGTGGCTAAAACTTCCATAACTATGCTGAATAAGAGTGGTGAGAGTGGGCAACCTTGTCTTGTTCCTGATCTTAGTGGAAATGGCTTCCGTTTTCCACCATTGAGAATGATGTTGGCTGTGGGTTTGTCATATATGACCTTTATTATGTTGAGGTAAGTTCTCTCTATGCCTACTTTCTGGAGAGTTTTAACTTTTTGTCAAAAGCTTTTTCTGCATCGTTTGAGATGATTATATGGTTTTTCTCCTTCAATTTGTTAATATGGTGTGTCACATTGATTTGCATATATTGAAGAATCCTTGCATTACTGGCATAAACCCCACTTGATCGTGGTGTATGATCCTTTTAATATGCTGTTTGATTCTGTTTGCTAGTATTTGTGTTGAGGATTTTTGCACCTATGTTCATCAGTGTTATTGGTCTGTAGTTTTCTTTTTCTGTAACATCTTTATCTGGTTTTGGTATCAGGGTGATGATGGCCTCATAGAATGAGTTAGGGAGTGTTCCTCCCTCTGCTATATTTTGGAAGAGTTTGAGAAGGATAGGTGTTAGCTCTTCTCTAAATGTTTGATGGAATTTGCCTGTGAAGCCCTCTGGTCCTGGGCTTTTGTTTGTTGATAGATTTTTATTTTTTAATCAGAGTTTCAACTTCAGTGCTTGTGATTGGTCTGTTTATATTTTCTATTTCTTTCTGGTTCAGCCTTGGAAGGTTTTGCTTTTCTAAGAATTTGTCCATTTCTTCCAGGTGGTCCATTTTACTGGCATATAGTTGCTTGCAGTAATCTCTCATGATCTTTTGTATTTCTTCAGTGTCAGTTGTTACTTCTTTTTCATTTCTAATTCTGTTGATTTGGAGGGAGTCTTCTCCCTTCTTTTCTTGATGAGTCTGGCTAATAGTTTATCAAATTTGTTTAACTTCTCAAAGAACCAGCTTTTAGTTTTATTAATCTTTGTTATCTTTTCCTTCATTTCTTTTTTTTTTTTTTTTTTTTTTTTTTTGGCTGCATTGGGTTTTCATTGCTGCTTTCTCTATTTGTGGTGAGCAGGGGCTACTCTTTGTTGTGGTGAGAGGGTTTCTTGTTGCAGTGGCTTCTCTTGCTGCAGAGCACAGGCTCTAGGCAAGCAGGCTGCAGTAGTTGTGGCATGTGGGCTCAGTAGTTGTGGCTCGTGGGCTCTAGAGCACAGACTCAGTAGTTGTGGCACACGGGCTTAGTTGCTCCACGGCAAATGGGATCTTCCTGAACCAGGGCTCGAAACTGTGTCCCCTGAATTGGCAGGCAGATTCTTAACCACTGCATGACCAGGGAAGTCCTTCATTTATTTCTGATCTGATCTTTATGATTTCTTTCCTTCTGCTAACTTTTGGGGGTTTTTTGTTCTTTCTCTAATCACTTCAGGTGTAAGGTTAAGTTGTTTATTTGAGATTTTTCTTGTTTCTTGAGGTAAGATTGTATTGCTATAAACTTCCCTCTTAGAACTGCTTTTGCTGCATCCCATAGGTTTTAGGCCATCATGTTTTCATTGTCATTTGTTTCTAGGTATTTTTTGATTTCCTCTTTGATTTCTTCAGTGATCTCTTGGTTATGTAGTAGCGTATTGTTTAGCCTCCATGTGTTTGTATTTTTTACAGTTTTTTTCCTGTAATTTATATCTAGTCTCATAGTGTTGTCATGGGAAAAGATACTTGATACAATTTCAATTTTCTTAAATTTACCAAGGCTTGATTTGTGACCCAAGATATGATGTATCCTGGAGAGTGTTCCATGAGCACTTGAGAAGAAAGTGTATTCTGTTGTTTTTGGATGGAATGTCCTATAAATAGCAATTAAGTCCATCTTGTTTAATGTATCATTTGAAGCTTGTGTTTCCTTATTTATTTTCATTTTTGTTGATCTGTCCATTGGTGAAAGTAGGGTGTTAAAGTCCCCTACTATTATTGTGTTACTGTCGATTTCCCCTTTTATGGCTGTTAGCATTTGCCTCATGTATTGAGCTGCTCCTATGTTAGGTGCATAAATATTTACAATTGTTGTATCTTCTTCTTGCATTGATCCCTTGATCGTTATGTAGTGTCCTTTTTTGTCTCTTGTAATAGTCTTTATTTTAAAGTCTATTTTGTCTAATATGAGAATTGTGGAGCTCCCTGCAGTTGGCCATGTCAGACTCGGAGCAGAGCTTTGACTTCCTGATGGAGCAGAAGCTAATCCACATGAGGAGATTTGAAAGTGATTTTACCCTCTAACTCAGTAATTCAACTTATAGGAATCTACACAGAGGAAATAATCAGAAATGTGAATAGAATTGATGTACAAGAATATTCATCAAAATGTTATCTGTAGTGATAAAACAACCTGGATGTCCAACAGCATGTAATAGTTAAACAAATTCTGATAAAGCTGCTGGCTGTTTAGAGTGGTTTTCTCTTGAGGTGAGAATATCAGGAATGTTCATAAACATGAATGTTTTACAGCAAGCATGTGTAAGTTTGGTGATATGGAAAAAAAGATGATAAATAATAAAAAATAATTATGACTTTGAAAAACTTTAATGGCATTAGTTTTTTTTAATGAAAAACTTTACACTGAGTAAAAAAAGGATGGTACCATACTAAATATGTCATATAATATCATTTACATATGTGGGGAGGTGATTTCAGGAAGGAAACATTTCAAAATGTTAACATTTGACATTATCTCTGGGGTATGAGATTATTGATGATTTCACTCTATTTTTTTCCTGAATTCTCCAAGGCTCTAGAAGGAGCATTTTCCTCTTTTGTAATCATGAGAGAAATGAAAGTTATTATGCAAATAGATTGGTGCAAGAAGAGGAGAAAATGAAGCAAAGCCAAACATCACTGCTTATCAGGCAAGCAGGGGGAAGGAGAAGCCTGTGGCTGACCTACAGCAGGCACTGTTGGTTGCCTTGCTATGGAGCCCAGTTTGGCTTGGGTCAGTCATGTGCCCAGCTCCAGGCAAAACACTCACTTGCTCAGCCCCTCTGTAGCCAGAAGTGGCCGTGTGATGTGTTTCTGTCCAGTGAGACATGAGCAGAATTCTATCCAGGACTGTGGGAAGCAGCTCCTTCTCTGTTTCCCTTTTATCCCTGCCTTGAAAATGTATATGATGCCTGGAGCTGGAGTAGCCATCTTTCAACTTCAGGGTAAAGGCTGAAGAATCACAATGATGTCAGACCTGATGTTGACACTGAACCATCACCAGCAGGCCCCTACCAATGCTTTCTTATTACATGAGAAAAATACCCCCCTCTGTGTTTGAGCACTTGTGAGTTGGGTTTTCTGTTAATTGTAATGGAATACCTAATAATTTGGAAGAAATGACCAAGATTTGTCATTAAGTGGTTTAAAAAAAAAACAGAACACAAAATTATTTGTAAAGCTGTTTTGGTTGTCTGTTTCTACATAGCAAACCGCTCTTAAACAACAATCAATCACCGGCTATTCCTCACAATTCTGTAAATCGAGAATGTGAGTAGGGATTAGCTGGGGGGTTCTTCTGCTCCACATCACCAGAAGGGGTCAGGTACTTGGTTGCATTTAGCTGGTGGCTGTGCTGGACCAGAAGGTCCAAGAAGTTTTCACTCACATGCCTGGTGCTGTGGCTTCTCTCTCTCTTGCTGGGTGGCTTAGACTTCCTCACAGCATGGTAGTCTCATGGCATTCAGAATCTTTATAAGACAGCTGGCTTTCAAGAGGGAGCATTCCAAGCATGCCAGAGCAGAAGCCACATACCTCTTGAGGCTAAGGCTTGGAAGTTATACAATATCACTTGAGCCATAATGTACTGATCAAAATAAGTCATGGGGCCAACTCAGGTTCAAGGGGAGAGGATATAAGCTTTGCCTCTCAATACAAGGAATGGTGAAGAACTTGAGGCATATTTAATCCACCACAACAGTGTTATCACAATTTTAAAAATATGGTTATATGTATTGAAAAAAAAAAACAAACCCAGAAGGTAGAATAGCCCTGGTACAAGACATTTAACCAAATGTCAGAAGAGGAAGGAGAGCTAATCTAACAAAGACCCGTATAGACTTTTCAGTGCTATCCTCAGCCTCATCCCCAAACCCAGAGCAAACAGAGTGGCTCAGATGTGAATAAATAAAAAGAAATGACATGGACATTATGCAGACATTCTACAGAAGTTGAGTGAAAGAAAGAGAAAAGAAGGAAGGAAAGAAAAAGAGAGGAAAGAAAAGAAAAAAAACAAAGTCAAAGGAAAGAAAGAATCATGCAAAAGACAGACAACTAAGCCAGTTTGGAAGAAAACAAAACCCAAGGAAAAGAAGGAAATCCTTCATAAGTGTTACACACTAAGAGACAACCTAAAAAGAACTTGTATTCAATAAAAACAAGAACTCAAAGATGAGATAAGAAAACAATATAATAAGACAGAAGAAGAAGAAGAAGAAGAGGAAGAAGAAGAAGAAGAAGGAGGAGGAGGAGAAGGAGAGGAAGAGGAAGAGGAAGGAGAAGGAGAAGAAGGAGAAGAAGAAGAGGAAGAAGAAGGAGGAGGAGGAAGAAGAAGAAGGAGAAAGAAGAGGAGAAGGAGAAGAAGGAGAAGCAGCAGCAGCAGTTGGGGGGAGGGAGATTGTAGAGCAAGGAAACAAATAGAGAAGCAAAGCAAGATCATTATAGAATTAATAGATAAGAAACAGAATAGATATGCTGCATATGAGAATTTTTGTTAATGGAAAGGCTGAGCCAGTGCCAGTGAATACAGAAGATAAAGACAAGAGCTAAAAGCAATTAGAGAGAAAAGAACAGATATGAAGGACGGTGAAGACAACTCAACATAAGATATTTGGTACCCCTGAGGTAGAGAAGCCAAGAAATGAAATAGAATACTAGAGATATAATACAAGAATTTTCCCTGAAACACAAGAAGAATCCAATCTGCAGATTGAAATAAACACTCTGGTTCCATGAGAAACTGAAGCTTTGACACCAAGAAATATCCTGTGAACTTATTAAACCTTAAGAATTCTTCATACATCCTGAAGATGATATAAAATGTTAAATCAATTAATATAACTCAAGTATTTAAAATGGTTAAACATGTAACATATTACATTGTACATCAACTATAGTTTTTTGAAAAACTGAAAACAAATGGTTAAACAGTGCCTGACAGTTCTTTCAAGTATAAAATCTAGGCATAAAAAGCAATTCATCTACAAGGAAGAAAAGTCAAGCTGACCTCAGACTTCCAAGAGCATTATTTAACTGATAAATAATGGAGCAATATTTACAAAGTTTTGAGGAAAAGAAAATGGTACCCAAAATTATAATCATCAAGAAGTCATTTAGTATAAAAGCCAAAAAAAACCCCAGAATTTATCAAACCTGAAAGAACTTAGGAAGACAGAACCCAGCAACTCTACCTGGGATGGGGGGAAGCTACTTTAATAACATTTTACATATTAAAATATGAATCCAAATAAAAATTCAGAAAAGGAGAAACAGCTGAAAGAGTACAGGCGATAAACACTAATACCATTAGATACTGACTGAAGACTAAACAATCGTAGAACAAATTTTGACAATGTAAAATTAATAATATAATTAACAAAATTAGGGAGTTGTGAGGAGAGCGCAGACACATGAGAGATACTGGTTATCTTATTTTTCATAGCATTTACCCAATCGAAACCGCCGAACTTAAATCAGTGAACAAAAAATAGATAGGTGATGATTCTAACCTCTTAATGTTTTTCATAATATTTTCATAATCTATTTTCTTAAATGTGGAAGGATTTTATCAAAACAATATCTCTTGTGCAAATGACACATTTAACTGAAGTTCACCAATTCCCTCACCACTTTCAGTTCAATTAAATCCAAGTAATAACGAATTAAAACATTTTTGTGTGAAAAGTAGAACATGTAGTATGATCCCATTTTTGTAAATATAATTCTGTTAACATTTCTACCCATTCTTCTGTCTATAAAGATACACATGGAGATTACTACCATAATGCTCATTCAAGGGTGGAGATCCATGGGCGGCAGGTTTTTTTTAACTTTGTTCTTTTAGTTTTATTCTTTGTTCATTTTTTACTTTATTTTCTTAAATTATTTATGACTAACTTATTTTCATAAAACAAAAAAAAAGTGTTCAAGAAAGGAAGATCAGAAGAAAATACACTGAATTGTTACCAAATAATTATTCATGTTCAGAGAGTGTATGGGTATTTTTTTTACCTCTCTACTTTTCTATAGTTTCCAAAGCTGCTCATCTTTCAGATCTCGGTCCTTCATCATTTCCTCCTGGTTATTCACTGACCCCTATGCCTGGATGGGACCCATTGCCGTACCTTCTCCTGGGTCTGTGTTCCACCCCTACTGCAACATTTATCACACTTTAATGCGACTTATAAAATTGTCTTTCTTCGCTGCCAGACAGTAACCACTTTGAGAGCAGAGGTCATGTCTATCTTTTTTTTCTGATAAACTATCACATAGCAAAGCTACTCAATAAATATTTATTTGATAAATGTACATGCTGAAGTTATATCACACAGCAAATATTATAGCAGCACACAGCAATTGCCTTCTATCTTCTAAATTCAATCCTCTGGTTTTGCCAGACTTATCAAGCTGTAAGGTACATGGACAATGGAAGGAGAAAATCTTTTTTTTTTTAAGAATTAATATTTTTAGAGCAGCTTTAGGTGCACAGCAAAATTGAGAAGAAGGTACAGAGATTTCCCGTACACTCTTTGACCCCAACATGCACAGGCTTTCTCATGATCAACATGCCCCACCAGAGTGATACATGTGTTACAAATGATGAACCTACATTGACACGTCATCATCACCCACAGTCCACAGAGTACATTAGAGTTCACTCTCGGTGTTGTTATAGAGTCTCTGGTTTTGTACAAATGTATCAGATGACGTATATTCATCATTATAGTATCATACAGAGTATTTTCACTGCGTTGCCCTAAAAATCCTCTGTGCTTTGCCTATTCATCCCTCCCGCCCCTAATCCCTGGAAACCACCGATCCTTTTACTGTCTCCATAGCTTTGCCTTTTCCAGAATGTCATATAGTTGGAATCACACAGTGTGTAGCCTTTTCAGATTGGCTTCTTTCACTTAGTAATATACATAGAACGTTCCTCCATTTCTTTTCATGGCTTGATAGCTTATTTATTTTTAGCGCTAAATAATATCCCACTATCTGGATATACCACAGTTTATTTGTCCATTCATCTACTGAAGGACATCTTGGTTTCTTCCCAGTTTGGGGAATTATAAAGTTGCTATAAACATCCATTTTCAGGTTTTTGTGTAGACATTTTTGGATAAGTACCGAGGAGTGTGATTACTGTATCATATGGTAAGACTATGTCAGTCTTGTAAGAAACTGTTGAACTGTCTTCCAAAGTGGGGTTACATCCTCACCAGCATTTGGCACTCAGTGTTCTGAATTGTGGCCAATATAGTAGGTGTGTAGTGACACCTTATTATTGTTTTAATTTGCATTTCCCTGGTGACATATGATGTGGGGCATCTTTCTGAATGCTATCTGCCATCTGTATAGCATCTTTGGGTGAGGTTCAGGTCTTATGCCCAATTTTTAATCAAGTTGTTTGTTTTCTTATTGATGAGTCTTAAGAGTTATTTGTATATTTTGGATAACAGTCCTTTATCAGATGTGTCTATTGCAAATATTTTCTCCCAGTCTGTGGCTGGTTTTCTCATTGTCTTGACTTTGTATTTCTCAGAGCAGAAGTTTTAACTTTAATGAAGTCCAGCTCACCAATTATTTCTTTCATGAATGATGCCTCTGGTCATGTATCTAAAAAGTTATCACCAAACCCAAGGTCATCTAGGTTTTCTCCTATATTATATTCTAGGAGTTTTATAGTTTTAAAGAGAAAATCATTTTTAGATTCAAAATGTAGCCCTTGATTTCCCATTTCCCTGATTGGAGAAGACAGTCAGTCACACATTAGCCCTGTAAGTCCTCCCAAAGTGAAAGCCTTATGATTGGAACAAATGTCAAAACTGGCAGTGATATTCTTTTAAATTTTTTCTTTTTGTGGTCCGATAAACACATCATTTTGCTCTTGAGTTTCTTAATTAATCAGCTTGGACCATCACCTTACGGCCCTTCCTATTAACGTCTCTCCAAACTTTAAAGGAGTGTCCACACTCTCTACTTTCATCCCCTCATTTCTTGTTTTGCCCTCAGTCCACACAATCTGCTCTCCAATCCTACCCTGTTGAAGCAATTCTTTGCAAAATCATGAATGAAAAATTGCAAAGTCTGGTCCCTGAGCTTGTGTGTCCCCTCTGCAGCATTTGGCATGGTTCTTCATGCCCTCTTTCTGGAAATCTTTCTTCCTCGGACTTTCCCAAGACCCCACTCTCCTTTTGTTCCTCTCCTCATTCCTGATCATTAAGAACACACACTGATCTTGACAGGGAGCTGAAGACTTCCTCTTTATTCCAGCCCTGGGAATGGAATCTCGGATGTGAGTCAATAACAAAATGGGCTTCTTCCTCTGAGGGGTATACCCTGGGGTCCTGACGCTAGCAGCTGGAGCTCTTTAGTAGAAGGAATAAATAAACTGTAGCTGGAAGCGGCATCACATTACATCACATCATGCTCTTCTCTGCCACTAAGATCTCTTTTGTTCCTTCCTTTCTCTCTCTACCTCCTTAGACACCTGGCGGGCATCAGGACAGGGCTGGAGGGAGGAGAGACCAGATCAGCTCTGCTCCAGCCTCTCAGAGAGGGGTCTTCAGTTCTTCCCTTTATTTAAATGTTTTCATTCATTTCCTTCTTTGGGGATTGGAGAGGTAAGACCCCAGGTATCAAGGGCAGAATGGAAGCTTAGAGGAAAGAGGCCAAGAAGAAGCTGCCTTTGTGTCAGTCAAGATCTCAAGTTAAAGTTAGTGATGCCCTTGAAGCTCACACACTGCCTAGGACCACTCACTGGTGTAGAAGTTCTGGCTCCTAATAAAGACGGTGCATTTGCCTGTGGTGTTTTCTGCACATCTTCAATCAGGAACCCACTGCAATCAAAGGTAGTTAATCTAGGAGTCAGGAACACAAGCTTCTCAGCAAAAACTCTCTAACATTTCTTGATCTCAGTTGTCAGCTTGTTAAATGTCGTCATCCCCCGGATACCCAGGGCCCCCCTTTGCCAGTCCACGTGCTCTCCCTTGGTGGCCCAACCTTAAGATTGCTTCCATACCACCTGCATAAAAACAACTCCCATGTCTCTACCACCACGCCTGATCTCTCTTCCCCAGAGCCACACACCTCCCAAGGTCCCCAAACCCACCACCCCCAAACTCATCATCTCTCCTACCAAACCTACGCCTTTCTGGTGTTCTCTAAACTGGGGATGATTTTTTTTTTTCCAAATAAATCTGATTCTTTTATGCACAGCGTACAGGTGTGAAAGCCCTCCAATCCTGGGCCCAGGCAAACAAATGCATGAGGAGCAAAATCCTGTGTAACCCCCTCAGTGCTGTCCTCCACCCCCATCTCCCTCTTGAATTGACTCCATTCCACCCCTGGCCTCCAGTGGTCCCAGTTCACCTTAATCCTCCCACCCACCGCAGGATTGCAGTTTCCTATTGACAGAATCACCCATCAGGCTCTGCCTGCCTGCATGACTAAGTCCCCCTTCTGAGTCTCCCTCACCCACATCTTCTGATGCTGTCCATGGGGCTCTGGGCCTAGTGTAATGTGGGCACACACCTGCGTTACCCATCTTCTCCTTCAGAGACGGCGGAGGGGGCATCAACGCCTTGGCATCTCATCCCGACAGCCTTGCCAGCACTGCCCTGCACAGTTCCAGGGACAGACAGATGCCACCCCATCTCCAGCCAACCCCCAGGGGCCCTGACTCAGCTCAGCTGAAGACGCCCAACTCAGAAACACAAGGGTCATCCTTGACTTGACCCCCCGTGTACAATCAATCATTTCTTCTTGTGAATCTTCTTTCTAAAGATTTCTCATAACCCTATTTTTTTTCTAGCCCCAAATGAGCCCTGTTTTAGTCCAGTCTATTACCATTTGTCATCTAGAATATAGTTGACGCTTGAACAATGTGGAAGTTAGGGGCACCGACCCCTTGTACGGTCTAAAATCTACGTATAATTTTGACTCCCCCAAACTTAACTGCTGATAGCCCCCTGATGCCCAGAAGTCTTACTGACAACATAAACAGTCAATTAACACATATTCTGTATACGTATTATGTGCTGTATTCTTGCAATAAAGTAAGCTAGAGAAAAAGAAAATGTTATTAAGAAAGTCATAAGGAAGAGAAAAGACATTTACAGTACTGTAATGTATTTATCAGCACCATAAGTTTACAAGATGAATTGCCCGTCTGTACCTACCTCAATGTTGCCTTATATGACACAAAACACTGTAGATGTTATACGTGTTACTAACGTTACTAACGCTGGATATCAAAAATGAAAAGATAATGTGAAAAAGAAAGTCACATTTTACAGGTACAACAATGCACGCACAGATAACGAAGATGCAGTAATAGGATTGCTTTAGAGTCTCCTAGTGTAATCAATACCATTACAAAGTTACAAAACAGTAAGAAAACTAAGACATTATTAACTTCATATTAAATATCACTCGACTTATGCCTCTGTAGGAATAGACTAGTATCTACAAATATGAAAAGATATTTTATGCATTTATGGCAAGACTTTTTCTTAATTTTTTCAATATTTCTAGACTATGCAGTTCATCTTCAAGTTTTTTCAAATTGTCACAAATCTCCAAAAATGTTTCCAATATACTTATTGAAAACAATCCACGTATAAGTGGACCCGCGCAGTTCAAACCCATATTGTTCAAGGGTCAACTGTATTGTGAAGTTTTTCTAACTGGCCTCCCTACATACAGTCTTACCCCTCCTCAGATTTATTCACCACACCGCTACTAGTGATCATCTTTAAACCCACATTTATTTATTTATTTGGCCAGACCACGTGGCTTGTGGGATCTTAGTTCCCTGACCAGGGATGGAACCCGGGCCCTCGGCTGTGAAGGTACAGAGTCCTAACCACTGGACGGCCAGGGAAGTCCCCTTAAAACACAGCTGTAATCCTGTTGATTCCCTGCTCAAAATTTCCAGGGCTTCCCCCTAGGCTGAGACTATAATCTAAATTCCTTAATATGTCATCCAGGTGCACGTGTAATCCGTCTCTGCCCACCTTCTCTTCTCATTTCTCACTGCTTCTCACCTCCTTTTATACTGTGGTTAGATTGAAATTCTCACAGCTCTCCAAAGATTCTATGTCCCTCCACAGCCCTGCATTTCCACATGTGATGTCCCCTTTTACAATAATCTCTCCTACAGCATGCCTTGCCCACATGGCTAGCGCTTCCTCCTTCAAAACTCCACTCCACTGTTGAGTCTTCTGGAAGGCCAGCCTGACGTCCCCTGGCCAGTTTCGAGGCTCTTCCTGCTGCTTCCCAGAGCTCTCCAAACACACCTCCCTTGTGGCCCAAGTCACACTCAGGGGAGTTTTCTCTTTGGCAGGCACAGGAAGGCAAGAATAGTGGCTTCACCCACTTACCTCTGAACCTACCACAACAGCTGGTGTATATTAGGCACTCAGTATATAGTCACCGAATAATTGGATAAAGATTCAGCCCACCTCACCTTGAAAGCCCTTCATGCGGGTGGGAATGGAAATATAATACAATATGCACACACTTATTAGAAACCGTTGGGGACCAGAGGAGCTATAAGGAATGGGAGGGAAGGTTGAGGGCCTACTATGAATCAAGCACTTTGCATATGAGGTAGACAGTGTATCCCCATTTTACAGACATCTTCACTAAGCTCTGAGACCATGTAACTTGTCCCAGATGGCAGGCAGTAAGAGGGCAGAGGCTGGAAACCCCGGATGTATTAATCAGGGAGTCGGAACACCCATGCTGTATAGCCCATCCAAAGAACCCTGGTAGGTACCACCTCACCTCAGGATTCCCCAGTTGAGGAAATGGGTACAACTCATTGGCTGTGAGACATTGGGTCAGTCAATCACCATTTTTAGGTCTCAATTTTCTTCTCACCTACAAAATGAGGGTAATAACCCATGTCACCTCTAACGCAGAGCTGAGAGCTGAGGTGAAGTTTTCTTTTTTAAAAAATTTTATTTATGTTTTTTATACAGCAGGTTCTTATTAGTTATCCATTTTATACATGTTAGTATATACATGTCAATCCCAATCTCCCAATTCATCACACCACCACCCACCTCCACTGCTTTCCCCACTTGGTGTCCATACATTTGTTCTCTACATCTGTGTCTCAATTTCTGCCCTGCAAACCGGTTCATCTGTACCATTTTTCTAGGTTCCGCATATATGTGTTAATATGCGATATTTGTTTTTCTCTTTCTGACTTACTTCACTCTGTATGACAGTCTCTAGATTCATCCACATCTCGACAAATTACCCAATTTCATTCCTTTTTATGGCTGAGTAATATTCCATTGTATATGTGTACTACAACTTCTTTATCCATTCATCTGTCAATGGGCATTTATGTTGCTTCCATGACCTGGCTATTGTAAATAGTGGTGCAATGAACATTGGGGTGCATATGTCTTTTTGAATTATGGTTTTCTCTGGGTATGTGCCCAGTAGTGGGATTGCTGGATCATATGGTAGTTCTATTTTTAGTTTTTTAAGGAACCACCATACTGTTCTCCATAGTGGCTGTATCAATTTACATTCCCACCAACAGTGCAAGAGGGTTCCCTTTCCTCCACACCCTCTCCAGCATTTGTTGTTTGTAGATTTTCTGATGATGGCCATTTTAACTGCTGTGAGGTGATACCTCATTGTAGTTTTGATTTGCATTTCTCTAATAATTAGTGATTTTGAGCAGCTTTTCATGTGCTTCTTGGCCATCTGTATGTCTTCTTTGAAGAAATGTCTATTTAGGTCTTCTGCCCATTTCTGGATTGGGTTGTTTCTTTTTTTAATGTTGAGCTGCATGAGCTGTTTATATATTTTGAATATTAATCCTTTGTCCATTGATTCATTTGCAAATATTTCCTCCTGTTCTGAGGGTTGTGTTTTTGTCTTGTTTGTAGTTTCCTTTGCTTTGCAAAAGTTTTTAAGTTTCAGTAGGTCCCATTTGTTTATTTTTGTTTTTATTTCCATTACTCTAGGAGGTGGATCAAAAAAGATCTTGTTGTGATTTATGTCAAAGAGTGTTCTTCCTATGTTTTCATCTAAGAGTTTTATAGTGTCCTGTCTTACATTTAGGTCTCCAATCCATTTTGAGTTTATTTTTGTGCATGGTGTTAGGGAGTGTTCTAATTTCATTCTTTTACCTGTAGCTGTCCAGTTTTCCCAGCACCACTTACTGAAGAGGCTGTCTTTTCTCCATTGTATATCCTTGCCTCCTTTGTCATAGATTAGTTGACCATATGTGCATGGGTCTATCTCTGGGCTTTCTATCCTGTTCCATTGATCTATATCTCTGTTTTTGTGCCAGTACCATGTTGTCTTGATTACTGTAGCTTTGTAGTATAGTCTGAAGTCACGGAGTCTGATTCCTCCAGGTTCATTTTTTTCCCTCAAGACTGCTTTGGCTATTCGGGGTCTTTTGTGTTTCCATACAAATTTTAAGATTTTTTGTTCTAGTTCTGTAAAAAATGCCATTGGTAATTTGATAGGGATTGCACTGAATCTGTAGATTGCTTTGGGTAGTATAGTCATTTTCACAGTGTTGATTCTTCCAATCCAAGAACATGGTATATCTCTCCATCTGTTGGTAACATCTTTAATTTCTTTCATCAGTGTCTTACAGTTTTCTGCATACAGGTCTTTTGTCTCCCTAAGTAGGTTTATTTCTCGGTATTTTATTCTTTTTGTTGCAGTGGTAAATGGGAGTGTTTCCTTAATTTCTCTTTCAGATTTGTCATCATTAGTGTATAGGAATGCAAGAGATTTCTGTGCATTAATTTTGTATCCTGCAACTTTACCAAATTCATTGATTAGCTCTAGTAGTTTTCTGGTGGCATCTTTAGGATTCTCTATGTATAGTATCATGTCATCTGCAAACAGTGACAGTTTTACTTCTTCTTTTCCAATTTGTATTCCTTTTATTTCTTTTTCTTCTCTGATTGCCATGGCTAGGACTTCCAAAACTATGTTGAATAATAGTGGTGAGAGTGGACATTCTTGTCTTGTTCCTGATCTTAGAGGAAATGCTTTCAGTTTTTCACCTTTGAGAATGATGTTTGCTCTGGGTTTGTCACATATGGCCTTTATTATGTTGAGGTAGGTTCCCTCTATGCCCACTTTCTGGAGAGTTTTTATCATAAATGAGTGTTGAAGGCTTCCCTGGTGGCGCAGTGGTTAAGAATCCGCCTGCCAATGCAGGGGACATGGGTTTGAGCCCTGGTCTGGGGACATCCCACATGCTGTGGAGCAACTAAGTCCATGTGCCACAACTACTGAGCCTGCACTCTAGACCCCATGAGCCACAACTACTGAGCCTGCGTGCCACAACTACTGAGGCCTGCGTGCCTAGAATCCGTGCTCCGCAACAAGAGAAGACACCACAATGAGAAGCCCGTGAACTGCAACAAAGAGTAGCCCCCTCTCGCCGCAACCAGAGAAAGCCCGCATGCAGCAATGAAGACCCAACGCAGCCAAAAATAAATAAAAATAAAATAAATTAATTTTTTTTAAAAATGGGTGTTGAATTTTGTCAAAAGCTTTTTCTGCATCTATTGAGATGATCATATGGTTTTTATTCTTCAACTTGTTAATATGGTGTATTATGAGATCAAGTGGTCTTGCCTTGAAAGGCACCATGGGCGTGACGGGTGCCTGACGGCTGCCATAAAGTTATGGTGAATGGATGAATTCCTCAAAAATACGCGAGCATGCCAAAGGAATAGACCACGTGCTACTCAACACATCCGTGCAGGGAGGGCTGGAGTGCTGATTGGTTGACGCCCTCGGGTCTGGGGGAGGCTGGTGGGGATGGCTTCCTTTACAGGTGAGTGGGCTCCTTTCTGAAGGGAGGGAGCTCTGTGCTTTGAGGAAGAGAAGGAAGAGGAAACAGCTCAGGCAAACCTCAGCGCTAGTTGAGAGCATCAGAATATGAAACTGGGTTCGACAGAAGAGATGTGGCTTCCTGGAGTGGGAATCAGAAATCACTGGAGGTAAAGAATAATCTGCCTGGAGCTGCTTCCAAAGCAGAGCCACACCCTTCGCCCATGTGTCCCCACACCCTCAGGAGAAGCCTGGGCACGAGCCGTGGTCCCACCGACAGGGAGCCGAGTGAGGGGCACCGAGACGGGATGCTCTCGCTGACATGGTTGGTGATGCCACTAGCTGTGGGGTAGGCTGGGACTTGAGCCCAGGTTTTTGTTTTGTGTTTGTTTTCATTCTAAGTTCAGTGTCCTGCCATCACGTCAAGCTCAGGGAAGAACTCATGGCTTCATTCAGTAGATACTTAATAATCTCCTAACACGTGCCAGGTATCGGAAATAACTCTGAAATGACGATGGCTCTGAAGGTCACCTGTGAGGAATTCTGAGAGCAGAGGAGAGCCACGTGGGAATCGTCTGAAACTGCAATGGGAGGTTGGGGAAAAGGAACCCTAAAAACAAGAAACATTTACCGTCTACCAAGCGGGGCTATGTGACCCCTTCCCATGAAATTAAGTACCACCTATGTCATAGTATTAAATCGGGTTGACTATCTAATGAGGCAGCTACAATTATGACCTTTCTTTTTAACTTTTTATTTTATATTGGAGTAGAGTTGATGAACAATGTTGTGTTAGTTTCAGGTGTACAGCACAGTGATTCACTTATACATATACGTGTATCTATTCTTTTTCAAATTCTTTTCCCATTTAGGTTGTTATGTAATATTGAGCAGAGTTCCTTGTGCTATACAGTAGGTATGACCTCCTTTCTGACAGGTGAGGAAACAGAGGCTCAGAGCGGGGAAGTGGCTCGATGGGGTAGAGCTCCGTTTCTGGCCTGAACTGTCCAACCCCAGGACTCTGCTTACTCCGAGCTACACTGCAGACAAGTGACTCACAGATAGAGAGGGAACAGGGGGTCTGAGCACGGAGCACAGCGGGAGGGGCGAGAAGGCTAGGTTCTCGCCTCTCCCGGCGGACTCCCACCCCCTCCCCATCATGCGGGCCGGAGCATCCTGTCTGCCCCAGCCCTACGCCTCAGCAACCCAGCAACCGTGCCGTCCTGCAGCTGAGGGGATGCCTGCCTCCGGAAGCCCCGGCTTCCTGCTTTCTGCTGAACCCACAACGCGTCAGACCGGCTTTCCCAGCTGCAGCACGCAGACGACCTGACCTTACAGGCTGGGGCTGAATCACCAGCCCCTTAGCTAGAAATAGCCTTCGCAGAAGTGTGCGGAGGCCACGTGTACACCGGGAGGGGAGGGGGCAGGGCAGTGTGTCCAAGGAGTCCCGGGACCCCGAGATAACACGGGTCCGGATGTGCTGCATCCCAAACACGGTAGGCTGGCCTTGGCCACAGGCTCCAAGGAGGTGAGTGGGCACCAGGATGTCTGCTCTCCGACGCGGGCTGCGTGACGAGGCCCAGGCATCCTGCGAGGGCGGGCTGGGTTCCGATGGGCAGCCCTCGAGCGCCAATCAGATCAGGCAGGCTGCGCGTGTGTGTGTGTGTGTGTGTGTGTGTGTGCGCACACACACACACACACACACACACACACACACACGTGACTCTGCAGTCCACAGCTCCCACCGTTCGTCCCTGAGAACAGTCCCAGCTTGACAGGCATCGCTGTCTTCTCTCTGGTTTTGGTCAAAGGAGCAGAGTGGGGTATCAGGAGAAGGCGGTAGCCCGGCAAAGCCCGGGAGGCAGAGCCACGGAGGGTTCTAGACTTTGCTCCTTCTTCCCCACCTAGAAGAGAGCAAACCTCCAAAGTTCACCCTGTAGAGCTTGTTCCCAGCGTACCACGTCCTCCCAGCTCTCCCCTGGTGTTGTTCTCTGCCTACCATGTTCCCATCCCAGCAATTCAGTCCCTGAAAACAGGAATGTTCACAGGACAGGGGGGGGTGTCGTTGGCGGAACTCTGAATTCAAAGCAAGACGGCCGGGGTCTGACTCCGTGTTCTGCCACAGTCGAGGCGTAGAACCTCGCACAAATCCCAGATTGATCCTCAGTTTCTTCATATGTAAAATGGGATTCTTATTCTCCCACGGGGTGGTCGGGAAGATCCGATAGGAGAATGCACCTGAGGATGTTCTGTGAAGAGTATTCCGTTAGGAAAGTTCTTTGTAAATGTCAGGGGGGCGTCTGTTATTACACAAGACTTGGGGCATGGGGACCAGTCCTGGCTTCAGTTCAGATCACCATGGGAACGCCGCTGAAATGTCTCCTGCTGTGACACTGCCCTGGCCTCCTCCCTGGGGTTACACGTGGGCCCAAGTAGGTGTGAGAAAGCACTTTGTCACTGGGGTTGTTTTATACCTGGGGCAAGGTCCTACCTGGTGACCTTGGAACAGGGCTTCCCAACTGTCTTCACATGGTGGCCGACATAGAAGGTGACACCTGTCGGCACACTGGATGCCGATCCTCCTAGGTCCCTGCCACTGCAGCCAAGAGTCAACGGCCCTGCACACCTGCTACCCCTGGGGACTTACAGGATATGCACAGCTCAGGAAAGCTCCACTTCGAATCATAAACTTCTTTAAAAAAAAAAGTGAGATTGGTTGGTGGAGGTGTGGGAGGTACAGATTGATAAACTTCACACAGAATCCTTATTCAAAAGCTGTGTCCCCGGTTCCTCCGTCCCCACCCCCATGCTTCCCCAGCAAGTCTGACCTAAGTCTCTGACTTTACTCTGAACGGAACCAGCACAGCCCTGTTCTTTTCACCCAAAGTGAACCCTCTGTGAAATCACTCCCGCAGCCTGGGACACACAGCGTCGTCTTATCTCCCCCGAGCTGTAGTGGTGGAGGCCAGGAGAGGGTTTCCAGTAAGAAGCGTGTTAGCGGAAAAGAGGCGGGGGAAGACGTAGGGAAGGAAAGGGGACTTGAGGCTGCAGCCACTGGTCATTCTCTGTCCTCTGCTGTCAGGCTCTTCTGTGACCTTCCCTTACCCGGGGTCCCCGGAGAAGGCCTCTGCAGGGCTTTAGCCCTCTTTCTCCTGCAGCATAAACTTTGTTCTGGCACCAAAGGAGAGACCGCAGAGGCATGGATTCTGTGATATTACAGAAGCCCCTGTATTTCATTGGGGAATGTATAATGAGGGTTTTATTTATATATTTGGGTTTCCTTCTGAGTACCTCTATTATAATAGTGACCTATAATATTAAATTATAAAAAAACACAGTCCTATGTATGATATTAAATATTAGATTAGAGGCATCTGTAATTTAAAAACTAAATAATAAAGATCAGAGAGGAAATAGATAAAATAGAGATTTAACAAACAATAGAAAAAAATCAACAAAACCAAGAGCTGGTTCTTTGAAAGGATAAACAAGATTGACAAACCTCTGGCCAGGCTCACCAAGAAAAGAGACAGAACCCAAATCAACAATATAAGAAATGAAAAAGGAGACATAACAACTGATACCACAGATAACAAAACACCATAAGGGAATACTATGAACAATTATATGTCAACAAATTCGACAACCTAGAAGAAATGGACGAGTTTCTAGAAACACACAGCCCACCAAATTGAATCAGGAAGAGATGGATAATTTGAACAGACCGATCACTGGAAGTGAAATAGAATCTGTAATGTAAAAAACTAAATAATACAGATCAGAGGGGAAATAAATAAAATAGAGAAATAAATAAAATAGAGATTAAAGGCGTCTGCCTTGCCTGAGCTGATCCCTCATCCACTGTGGACATTATAAGCAAGGCAGTGGGAGAGAAACAAGGCCACCAGCAGAGAATGTAAACACTTCCAGTCACTGTCTACACGTGGGCAACTCCCAGCCGATCAGGTCAAGTGTAGCAGGTGATTAAGCAAACAATGCAGGAGGGGGTTGGAGGACAAGACAGTGTGCAACCCTCAGAGAAACTCTCAGACTAAGGCATCCGGGAGGGACTTCAGAGACTGTTTCATTCACCATCCACCACCTCCCCAGTTTACAGATGGGGAAACAGGTCAGAGGGAGGACATGGTCCCTCAGTTTGCACGCACAGATTTCAAAAGAAACAGGTTCCCTTTGACGGGGAAGCTGATACACATGACGGGGGCGGGTGAGGGATCTGCTCATGTCTTATCTAAAGGAACGCAAGGTAACTATTGTTCGCAGGCAGATAGATGCTGTGCTGGCACATTTCATTTCCCTGACCCTGGAATGAATTATTCCAGGTAGTGATTTTGACACTGATTCAGGCAAACACCGTGGCCGAGTTTTGTTCTCATTCTTTTGAATGTACTTTCTTTTTTAGAGCAGTTATAAGTTAACAAAAAACTCGAGCAGACAGCAGAGAGTTCCCATATACCCCCTTTCCCACCCTACACACAGTTTCCTCTGTTACCAGCGTCTTGCATTAAGTGGTACGTTTGTCACAGTCGATGAGGCAATAGTGACGCGTGATGGTTAATAAAGGTCCAGAGTTTACGTGAGGGTCCACAGCGTGTCGTGAGTTCTGTGGGTTTTGACAAACGCACCGTATTGCGTTTCCATCATCACGGTCTCCTACAGAACAGTTTCACTGCCCTAAAATGCCCCTGCACTCCAGTTCTTGGCTGTGGGCGTCCTCCCAGTGCACAGTTCCCCTCACTGTCTCAGACGGTGGCCAGGTACCACCAGCCCCAGACAACAGGGTGCAGTGCGTGCACGGTACACTTGCAGGGCTGGTCCTGCCACTAAAGCATTTGCTCCCAAGAGATGCTCTTGTCCTAGGAAGACCTCCATCTCCTGCTTCTCCTCACCTCCAGCCACTCCCCCTTCCACGTTCTCACGACAGCTTCCTCTCGGTCACCGTCTAGCAGAGCCCCTCCCGCCAAGTTCATTTCTGTTATATTTGAGATTCCACATATAAGTGATATCATACGATATTTGTCTTTCTCCGTCTGACTTACTTCACTTAGTATGAGAATCTCTAGGTCCATCCACGTTGCTGCAGATGGCATTATTTCATTCTTTTGTGTGGCTGAGTAGTATTCCATCGTATATATGTACCTCTTCTTCTTTATCCATTCATTCAAATGTAGATGGACATTTGGGTTGCTTCCATGTCCTGGCTATTGTGAATAGTGCTGCTGTGAACATTGGGGTGCATGTATCTTTTTGAATTGTAGTTTTCTCTGGATATATGCCCAGGAGTGGGATTGCAGGATCATATGGTAGCTCTATTTTTAGTTTCTTGAGGAATCTCCATACTGTTCTCCCTAGTGGCTGTATCAATTTACATTCCCACCAGCAGTGCAAGAGGGTTCCCTTTTCTCCACACCCTCTCCAGCATTTATTATTTGTAGACTTTTTAATGATGGCCATTTGGACCAGTGTGAGGTGATACCTCATTGTAGTTCTGAGTAGTGAAGTTCTTGAAGTGACCTGCTAGCACTCCTCACAGGACTGTCAGAGCATCAGATGGGATGCTGGGTGTGTGTGTGCATCGTAGGTTGGGAAGAGCCAGACAGAAGCAAACGGGCTTCTGCCCAGAGCATCGTCAGCGCCTTGAAGAACAGGACTGTGCTTTTTCATCCTTAGGCTTCCCTAAAGACTTTCTGCAAACACTAGCCACAGAATAGACTTTCCATAAACAGTTACGTGTGGGTTGATTGGACGCATTAGAGGAAGAGAGAATAGGATTGGATATTAGGAGTGGAGCTTTCATCATCAGGAGAAGGAGACACAGGGTGGCATTTTCAGGAAGGCTGTAGCTCTTCCCCTATGACCATTCATCCTGGAGGCTTAGACATCCATCTGCCTGACCCCAGGGATTGGATGGGCAAGATGCCAGGGAAACCACTGCTGAAATGATGGAGCCAGAATCATGAAGAGGTGGGAATAGGGAGCAGAGACCTCCATCTGCAGACGGAGACTTTAGACAGAGTCCAACAAAGCAAAGAAAACTGTGGCCCATCCTGAGACCGCCGCCCCATTCCCTGGTCTTTCTTTTACCAAGATTCCTCGAAATTTTTTTCATCATAGTTTAACAACAGTCAAAACAACATTTTTTTTTTTTTGAAAATTGGTGAAAACCTTCACATGGAGAGAATACGACCTTGGGAGAGAATTCTCTGCACCTTCTCAGAGAGGATTCTGAGAAGTCAGGGGATGAGGGGAAGGAACGAACTTGTGGGAATACAGATTTGTCTAGTCCCCAGGCCATATTCAGAGCCTCTATTCTATGACTGTACAGGCAGGGTCTGGACCGGAAGTCCTCCACAGAGCTCCCGGGGCAAATTCTCCCAACGCCAGGGCAGATGTCCCCACCTGCTGCATCCCAGGCAGCCCCATGGGATCCATGGACAGAGATATCCAAAACCCACAAGCCGCCGGTCTTGTCCTGAGCTTCCTGTTCCCATCTGGTACCAGGGTTTCACACCTGGTTCCCAAGGTCACATGCTCCCAGATCCTCTGACCTGTGCAGTGACAGCTGATGCCCTCCAGGGGCCAAGAAAAGGAGCACACTTACCCTGGGCTCTGTCATCCTCACCCTCGGAAGCTTCTGAGGAGATGCCACAACGACAAGGCTCAGAGCACTGTACGGACTTAGCATTCAGTGCTAGGACTCCCCAGAAAAGCCCATGTACATCTTAGGCTGGAATCGTGGAAGGGGATGGACAGTGAGATGTGGCTCGGTCCCTGTGTATTGACTCCAGCGCACAGGACGGGTGCAAAATCTGTTCCTTGATAAGAACTGTAGAGTCAGGCTTAGGGGTTGCAATCTCTCAGGGAGCTTTGGAAACAAGTGCAAAGAGTCTCACCTTCATTCAGCAGGGCGAAGGATGGTCCTGGGGGAGTCATGGTTGTTCTCTCGGGCAGCCAGGTTGGGAGCCCCCGGCAGGAAGCTGGAAGGTCTGCCATCCCTGCTACTGGGCAAATCCCTACCTCCAAGCTCAATGTTTCCTTATCTCAGGTGGGAAGAATTACTCTGAGATGCTGGCACCTTCCTTCACTCTCACCAAGTGGGGGATCCTTCCTCTCCCCGAAATCAGCCTACTCCCCTGGGCGGTCCTCTGCCTTCAGATCCACCTGCCAGGCATTCAGGGCTGGTGGGGAGTCTTCGGAAGTGACGTAGGCCGGCACATCAGTTCTGTCTCCTCACAGGACACACGGAAGTGGCCAGGGAGGTTCCACCTCCAACCAGTCTGGGACCAGAGCGCATGACCACATCCTTCTCTCAAGACACCTGCCCTGCCCCCTGCAGCGCATTGGCAGCGGCTGGGAAACCCCTCTCTGACCCACCCTGCAAGTCTCCCTCAAGCCCCTTTGCCCCCAAGTCCCCCTTGACCACGGTGTCCACCACCGAGGTCTGTCCGTCCTCCAGATGCTCTGGTATGTCGCACCCGTCCTGGTCACCCAACGCCTCTCACATGGTGGCGCCTTGTATGGAACGAGGTCTTCTCTGCTCACTCGCATCGTGGGCCCCTTGAGGATGTTTGCGCTGCTTTGCATCCTGTGGTGAACACACGTACGAACCATTCTGTAGCTGTCACTAAAGAAAGCTGTCCGCACATAGCACTGAAGTGTCCTGAATCTTCTCTCTAACCTGGGGGGGCAGCACCCCGTGTCTCAGAGACACATCCTGGGTCCAGGCAAGGAGCACTATGCCCCTTTGCTCCTGGACCTGTCTCTCCTGCTCTTGTGGCTTCAGCCCCAACACGGGGACGGCTCAGGACACCCGGATTCAAATCCAACCTCTCCCGGTATGAGCTGCACATCTTTGGGTGCGTTATTTAAACTGTCTACATTGGCCTCCTAATCTATACAGAGGAAGTACCTGTACCTCTCCAAAGGGTTATTATGAAAAGTGAATGAGTTACTACAAGTAAAGCACATCATAAGTTCCATAAGTGCCAGGTGTCTCTGAGATCATCATCGGAGGGGCAGCGGAGGGAACCGGAAGACCCTGTCCCGGCTCTCCTGTTTATTTGTTTTGTGACTCTGGACGTGTGAACCCCAAGAGTTCCATTTCTTCGTGTCTAAACTTAAAATATGGATGACACCTGGGGAGTCTACCTCTCAGAGGGGCAGCGAGGTTCAGATGAGCTCATACACGTGAAAATGCTTTGCAAACGATAAAAACACGTGCATGGGCAGGATAACCAATGCCACGCCTTTGTGCCCGCGTCTGTGTGACCACCCTTCCCATGGTGCCTTCTGTGTTAGCTGGGAGCGCCTGGGGCGGGGATCACATCGCTCCCCTCTGCCAGCAGCCCCGATCTCTAGCCTGCCGCCCGCACGTGGTCTGCACTCAGTAGAGGGGACGTGGGAAGTGCAACAGTCCCCTCGCATGTGTTTTTCTAGAAGGCGTGCAGTGGCTTGCCCCCCAGGGGTGGCCCGTGATAGGACTGTCGCCCCACACGAGAGGGCACGTCTAGTCCCAGGAGCCAGGCCCCCCACAGACACTAAACGTGGGAACACCTGGCCTGCGGCTCTGCTCCCGGGACCCTCCCGGGCTCCGGTCCCTGGGCTTAGCCAGCAGACTTGTCATCTTCATGAGGTTTCTGAATTCACCTCCACGCTATTGGAGAGACCACAATACCAGTGGAGTTGCCCTCGGCAGTTCAAATCAGGGAAACCGAGCAATCAAACCTCAGCATTCCGTAAAGGCGCAGGGACTCTGAGGCCTTTCTCCTTCCCTCCCGTCTCGAAACCCTCCCAAGGCTGCAACCTTGCTTTTGTGCCTCTGTCTCGGTCTCCCACATCTTCACGAAGAGGGGGTCTCAGAGGACGCCACTGCCTGGTACTGACCTGGATTCCTTCTGTATCCCTCAGAACACCCACTTAGGGCTGTGCACAGACAAAGCTCTGGGTGCTTAGTTCCGGATTGGAATTAAAAAGACTGAGAAAAACAAAATGAGTGGACTTGATGGGAGATTAATTGCACAGGCATCTGTTGACTGCATGAGTGAAGCTGGATTTTTTCGGAACCACTGGCTGCCTTCGCATTTCCTGGTGGAAGTGGGGCAGGTCAGCAGACAACCCAGTGTCGTAGATAACTTTTGCCCACACATCATTCACTTTTGGGAGCGTTGGCTTGAAATTGAGGGGTGTGTGTGTGTGTGTGTGTGTGTGTGTGTGTGTGTGTCTGGAACCGACGTGCCTTCCGTGAGCCTCAGAGATCCCTGTATTCTCTTCAAATGGGCTGATTACAACACAGAGGATGTGGACGGTGGAGTTTTTCCTGTTTGATGTCACACTGCTACCCTTTAAAAGTCCGAGGGAAAAAAAGGAGGGAATGCAGCCTAGGAGCCTCAGGCCAGAAACCAGCAAGGAAGAGGAGAAACAGTCCAGGGAGGCCAGGCGCAGAGCCAGGGTCGGGTTTCAGACGCCACACCAGCCAGAGAGCCGCGATGCTGGGGGCCTGCCTGGGCCTCTGGGTCTGCACCCTGGTCTGTGCGGTCCACGCCTATCCCAACACCTCCCCGCTGCTGGGCTCCAGCTGGGGCGGCCTGACCCACCTGTACACGGCCACGGCCAGAAACAGCTACCACCTGCAGATCCACAGGGACGGCCACGTGGATGGCTCACCCCAGCAGACCATCTACAGTAAGTTGGGGCTCCGTCTAGGCTGGGAAGAGGGGGGACGGATCTGTGCCTCCACCTGCAGGGACTCGGGGAGGCCTCGGCTGGACCAGAGGGCTACTCCAGCCTCCTAGCTTCTCGCCCAGGATCCGTGAGTGCGTGTGTGTGTGCGTGCGCGTTTAAACCTTGGGAGAAGATTCTTCCACCTCCCCAATTACTGTGTATTGGTTTCTCCCAACAAGAATAATTTCCATCTTAACTAAAGTCCATCTTCCCACAACAGCAGCCACTTTCTCTGTGCCCTGTCCAAAGCGTCAAAAAACGTACAAAAGACAGGCAAGGAGGCTGGGAGCAAAAAAAGTCAGATCGGTCAGTAGACACTGAGCTTTGGCTCATGACTTTGGACTGGGTTAACGGTAGAGGTTGTGAAGATTTCTGTACCAGACCAGGGCTTGGAATAGATAAACCCAGAGGCCCTTTCCAACTCAGAGCTTCTAGTATGCTGACCTTATAAAAGTTCTCAGGGAAAATGTATTAAAGACTAGACTGGCCAGGAATCCTGTCTTGATGAGTCTGACCCAGTGCCTCCATCCATCCATCCACGCACACCCTTCATCCAACAAGCTTACTAGGGGCTTCAGTGGAACCCAGGATGCTGTGAGCTGGGGAGTCTTCTCTGTGGAGCTGGAAGATCCACTTATTAGCAAATGAATCTGGTTGGGAACTCACTGAAAACACGAGACAGCCGGAATGTTTTTAAAGATTAGGTTTGTGGAAAGTTGGACCACAGTCCACAACAGTCAATCCATTAGCGGTGTTTCCGATGTCCCCAGAAGGAATAATGGGGTGGGGGGATGACGGATATTGAAAAAGACAAGGTCTTCTATTTGAGGAAAACTGTAAAAATTAAGGATCCAGAAAAATGCCAACCGATTCAAAAGAGATCCAGTCAGAGGAAGGGAAGAGTAAGCACAGTCTCTGTTTAATTAAAGACAATTTCTTATAGGAATAATGACTGGCCCTTTATTGTTGCACTAAATTATTCTGTCATTTTGCTGTGGCCTTGCTATACGCAAGACATTCATCTGCTAAGAGTCAAAGGACCTTAAAGTTGGTAGTGAGAGAGAGGCATGTACAAAGCCAGAAGTTCAGACCTCTTCAGGTGCTCAGTGGATGGTGACAGGGGGTGAAAGAAAGGAGGAAGTTCTCCCCAAATGCCAAACAGGTTCCAGAACTTAGGGGAACACAGTGGATTCAGGAGCCAACATCTTGGAAGCCAAGTTTGAGTCCCATGGCAAAAATTCTGAAATAAATCTGGATACAGCTGATGCATCCGAAGCATTGCCCGTTTTATTCAATGGGTATTTAGCAGAACCTACAACGTGTCTGACATCGTGAAAAGCTCTGTGGCTTCAAAGGAAGACCAGCCCTTCACGCACCTCCAGGTGTCCAACCTTCGTGTCTCCCAGCTCATGACCAGCTTTGAGGAAACACAGTTTTGCCCTCTCGTGGAAGGCCGCCCTCACTTCAAGATGAGAGGCGATTTAAAATGCAGGACGGTAGATTATGGTAAATTATTTTGATTCCCCTACGTGGAAAGGGCTGCAGATAATTAGAGAATGCTTATAAAATTTCTCTATAATCACAGAATCCTTTTGATGAAAGGAAGCCCCCGAAGACACAGCCTGGTTGGGGGAGAGGGAGGGCTGTGAGCGGTGCCCGGAGTGGGTAGGGCTCAGCCCACTGAGTTTGCAGCATGAATCATAGAATTTTCCCTCTTATATCCACCGACCTCGGGCCCCGAGAAGGCACAGAGCGCTAGCTGGAATGAATTAAAATGACTGAGAGGAAGCAAAGTGAATTGAACTGATTTCAGATTTTTTTTTTTTTACAGAAATGTGATTTTGTTTTGTCATATAAAGAACCTACTAAGCCTTGTGTCTCTGGCAATTAAGGAACCTGGGAAGGGACTGAGTCAGGGGCGAGAGAGAGACACTTTTGCTCGTTTATATAACATTTATACTATTCAGATCAGTTGTCATGAGCATTATATATATAGATAGACAGACAGATATACACACTAAGATAAAAAGTTACCCCAAAAGGAAAGAAGAAACACGGATGCCTGTAGCTCTGTAGGACAACTAAGTAACAGGCTGGAGAAGGATTTGTAATGACCTCCCCGAGGAACGCAAAGCAACGGTTTCACATTGATGGAAAGGCGTGGAGTGTTTTTTCCCCTCCTGATTAATTACAGATTTCCAGTGAAATGTGGTTCATTTGATTACTGTGCTCTACCAAATTCTTGATTAATAGTTGAGTGCTCAGCCCATCTCTGGTTTGCTGATCGTTGTAAAATTATCTGCCTACAAGATTCAATACCCTCGTGACTTGCAGCTGGTGTCAGGGAGTGTGTCTCCAATGTCTGTCTCCTTCCTACTATGAACAAGGCTACCCTCCCACTCTCCATGAGCCCCACTTTGTGGCAACAGCAGCAAAGAGATGCTTATTACCCCTGGTTACTATTACTCCCTGGCTCCTGGTCTTTTTATTTCCTCTCCTTCCCCAACGTCGCTTTCTTGTGCCGAACGTGAAGCCGAACTATCCCTGGGCTCTCTAACCCTTCAAAATGTTATCTTTCTTTTGGGGAGCTCAAAGTCCTTTACATCCATCATCTTATTTATCATTTATTGACCATGAGACTAGAATAGGGCAGATAATTTTCTACTTTTATAGCAGAGATTGAGGCAAAGTGGTAATAGTAAAATCACTGGCATTTAGAAAGTGGGTTTATAGCAGATAAAAATATTATCTCCTTACACCCCAAAGATGACCAAATGAAATAAATGATTCTACTCCGTATGAGAAAACAGAGGTTCAAGGACTCAGATAACTGGCTTGTGGTCACATAGGCGGTCACATAGGCGGTCACCCGGGTCCCCTGCTTCTTCTGTATCACGTGCACAGACACAGCATCACGAAAGGAAATGTCCTTTACGCCTGCCGGGCTCCAACAGGTGTGGTCCCAGCAGCCAGCGGTTGGTGCCTTCTTTCTGCCAAATGCTGCCCTTGGGTCGGTGCAGAGCTGCCTCAGTCACCTGCACAGGGAGGACAATCGGCTCTTCCATTTGCTGGACTTCTGCACCGGCCCCTGTGGGTTTGATTCAAGCCTGCGCGTCCTCACGGCAGCAGCTCCCGGTGCCCCTGAAGGCTGTCTTCTGTCCTCACTGGCCCTGGAGACAACGCACACTGCTCACAGGGACCCAGGCATCGGCCGGCAGCCGGCAGGGTGTGGGCTTATCGTCAGGGGCAGGCCAGCCATCCTCCACAGGGCCTTCCATCTGCTAAATGTTTTCAAGGCACCTTTTTACAGCATCATCCCATTTGATCCTAGTTGCAACCCTGGGAAGCAGGCAGGACAGCTGTGCTGCTTCTCTCTTCCCAGCTGAGGACTCTGAGGCTCGAGTGATGAGCTGCCCAAGGCTACAGAGTTAGTACAGGGCGTAACAGGGACCAGAATCTCAGCGCCCCAGTTCCGGGCTCCGGGCTCAGCCCCTCTCCCCTGACCCCCTCGGGGGTACTGTGACCTGGGGGCCTCATGGCCGTGGCCTGGATTTCGGCCCTTGACTTCATCTTCTGAGGCTTGTCGTGACGTCAGCTGGAGACGAGCTCCAGGGCTGTGGGCAGAAGATGTTAGGGTCACTGACCTGAGTTTCCTGAGTTTGAATCGTGCCTTGGTTTCCTCATGATTTAAATTGGGAGGCTGCTACTTCCAATATTAATACCGGTGACATTAACAACATAGCTGGTTTTGTGGGGGGGGGTTTGGAGGGTGGGATTCTTTTCTTATTTATTTATTTTTGGCCGCGACCCATGGCATGTGCGATCTTAGTTGCCCGACCAGGGACTGAACCTTCACCCCCTGCGGTGGAAGTGCAGAGTCTTAACCACTGGACCACCAGCGAAGTCCCACAGCAGCTATTTTGAAAGTTTAAAATGTGTCAAATACTCAGAGCGCAACATCTCAAAAACAGTTACGAAGTGTAATTTTTTTTTCCCCCAAGTAGACTGAAAATTCATCAGGCTGGAAACAGTTTCTTCCGTGTTCCTTATGTCTCTCTCAGGCCCTCTCTCAACATAAGCCATAGGTCTGAGACTCACAGGCAAACCCCGTTACGGAGCATTTCATATCTTCCGCACCTCCCATGCCCCACCCCACTTCCAGAAGCTTCCCTCAAGCCTAATCCTTAGCCAAACTTGGAAACCAGTGACCTCTCCTCTTTGGCCCTCTGCCTGGGCTTGTTCCCAGCCTCATGGCCTCTGCCCCACATCACTCTGACTTCTCTGTGCTCAGCTAGTGTCTAGTACTGCCTGCCGCTCTCCTTGGAGGGCTCTGTACTGAGCCTCCGTGGGCGTAGATCTGGGCTATGAGTCACCCCACGAGGCACCATCACTTACTGGGCACAGATGCCTGGCGTTTCCACCCTCTCCAGGCTACATTTCTAGAAGACTCGACCCCCTGCCTGGGCTACCTGCCTGGGAACTGTGAGGCCAAATGAGATGTGTGGGGAAATTCTGTGGTCGGCAAAGGGAAGAGGCCCCAAGACCTAAGGAGATGATTCTAGTAGAAAATGTCAGGTCTGGGGAGGAGTCTTCCTGAATTAGCACTCGTATCACGCCTCTTATGGTCTCATTGTACCCTTGCTACAAAACAGAAACTTGAACTACTCACTGGTACTTGTTGGACTTGCACATCCCCATGGGGGTGGGGTGGGGGTCACGCTTAAAACTGTTGTCAGTTACTCAGGGCGTAGGTAGTGTGAATGGGTTTCAGGCCTTTGTCCAGGGCTAGTTTTTGAGAGGGGCTGCACCTGGGGGCACCACCAAGTGAGAAAAGGACCAAGAATAGCGATGAAGAAGCAAGAGGTAATTCCCTGCGTCCCAGGATCTACTCGACACGGAAAGATAAACCGTCTGCTTCTAAGTGGCTCACCCTAGGGAGGCACCAGACATGTGAACTTATTAAAGCAGGTGAGGAGATACGTGCTCTGAGAGAGGCGAGTCGGAGCGGCTGAGAAGAACAGGTCATTCTGATTAGGGAGATTAGGAAAGTCTCCATAAAATAGGGACGTCTGAGCCTGGCCTTGAAGCGTGAGTGACCTCGATAAGCAGAGGAGGGAGGAGAAGATCCATCAGAATACAGTTCTTGACACATAAAGGGTGCTGACTGCTGTATCACTGACTCCTGCACGGCCCCCTGGGTGGAGGGTCAAGCTGGATGCTTGAAAGACATCTGGGCATAGATTTAAAAATCACAAAAGCAGAAGGCTTGGGAGGATGTGACCACCACCACAGACATTAAGAAGTATGAGACAGGCAAAGGGGAAAATAAAGAGAGTCCAAGCAGAGAGAGAAACACGTTGGTACAGGTGGAAGGAAGCTGGGAGTTCAGGGTGCTCCTTACAGGCAGGAGGAGACGCAGGAGGCAAGGGGGGGAGGGGGGAGGGGGGAGGGGCGGGGGAGGGGAAGTCAGAAGAAAGAGCCTGAACAAGGACGAGAGGAGGCTTCTGTGAAATCATCACCACCCTTTAGATCAATCAAGGGAGGGTCCTTGGAGGTAGGGGCTGGATGTGAAGCCAGGTTTTGACTTGAATGATTTTCTCCATAGGTGCCCTGATGATCAGATCTGAGGATGCAGGATTCGTGGTGATTACAGGGGTGGTGAGCCGGAGATATCTCTGCATGGACTTCAGAGGCAACATTTTTGGATCTGTGAGTTTCTTTTTGTGCTGGGTAATTCTTTGCAAATAATTATCTCATTGCTCTGGCAAAATGTAGAATTTTATAGCTTAAAGATTCCACTTGCACATTACCTGGGTGATGTTTTCACTGAGTACTTTTTTCCATCTAAGTATCAAATGCTCAGGCTTATACAGCTGAGGTCTGAACCCAAGCTTTCTGGCTTTGGAGCATCTGGGCTCTCAGTCTCTAGTCCTACCTGCCCTTTGGTCCCCATTTTTTAACTAGCACAGCACCCTGTCTGCAGCCCAGGTCCTCAAGTCACATACATTCATGTTGGAAAGTCCATTAGAAAGAAAGGGTGAGAAGCCACTGGGGTCTCATGATCTTGTTACTAGATATCCTTGACCTTGGGCAAGTCCCCTATTTCTCTCAACTTCAGTTTCCTCACCTGGAAAAAGTCAAGTGGGACGGACCACGTGCCCTGTGGGGCTCCCCCATATCAAGATCTGTAACGAACTCCCTCGGCCCCAGCTGTGATGGCTGGTCTTTTGGACTGGCGAGCAAGGGCTTTCCCAAACTACAGGGCGCAGCATATTCCAAAGCACGGGGGGCATTGGACAGAAGCAGGGCTGTGCATCTCAGAAGCTCCTCCCACCAGAAATTCCAAGAGAGCAATTACTTTCTGTTTTACTTACTTCTGTGTCCCAGCATCCACCATAGTATCTGGCCCAGAGTACATAAATATCTGTTGAACAAATATAGACAAATAAGTACATAAATACCTGCTGACCGCATATAGGCATACACAGAGTCCCCTCATCTGTAAAATACTTACTCCGTGGACTTCTGAGGATTAAAGGACATCCTACGTAAAGGCCCTAGCAGGCACTTAGCAAAACACAGCACCAGTTAGTGGCAGAGTGAGGGCTCACGTGGGTCACCTGGTGATGAAGTTCATGTCCCTTAATTCCCAAACCCTGTTCTGCCTCCGAGGGGGAGTCTCCTTACTTATGTGCGGCCCTACAAACCCCAGCCCACCTTTGTCCAGGTGAGGAGACTGACCGAAGCCACCTCCGAGCCAAAAACAAAAGGCAGAGAGAGGACAGGCCTCAGCCCAGAAAGCAGACAGAGGCGCCGGCTCCGTCCAGCCCGGCCCCAGGCAGCCAAGTGCCGGCGGCGGGTCCGCAGGCGGGGCCGCGAGCTCCCCAAGCCTGTCCCCACCTGCCAGTCGTAACCGCAGTTTGGAAACGAGTGGAAATCATTTTTGCTCAGCAGGGCACGACGGGGTTAAAGGCAAGGCCCGAGGAGAGTGGGTGGGAGAATTGGGGTCCCCGGATGGAGCTGGTCCCATCCAGCCCGCCGAGGACTTCGGCCTCACCCGGTCGCCCCGCCCCGCTTTCAGCATCACTTCAGCCCCGAGAGCTGCAGGTTCCGGCAGCGGACGCTGGAGAACGGCTACGACGTGTACCACTCGCCGCAGCACCGCTTCCTCGTCAGCCTGGGTCGGGCCAAGCGGGCCTTCCTGCCGGGCACCAACCCGCCCCCGTACGCGCAGTTCCTGTCGCGCAGGAACGAGATCCCGCTGCTGCACTTCGCCACCGCGCGGCCCCGGCGCCACACGCGCAGCGCGCACGACGGCGGGGACCCGCTGAGCGTGCTCAAGCCGCGCGCCCGCGCCACGCCCGCGCCCGCGCCCGCCTCCTGCTCGCAAGAGCGGCCCAGCGCCGAGGACAGCGGCCCTGCGGCCAGCGACCCGCTGGGGGTGCTCCGCGGCCACCGGCTGGACGCGCGCGCCGGGCCGGGGGGCGCCGAGCGCTGCCGGCCCTTCCCCAGCTTCGCTTAGGGCGGCCCAACTCGGAAAGCCAAACCGTCTGGGGCGCGGGCTGGAGGTGGGGCGAACCGGCCCCGCTTCCTCCCTTAGCGGGAGGTCCCCGGGGATTGCCCTTGGAGCGGTGGCGCCCCTCGCCTTCCTCCTCCCACCTGGACGCGCTCCTTTGGGAGAGGAAGGGTTCCCTCACCCCCAGTCCTTCCTCTTCCCTCTCCTCTCCTCTCCATCAGTCTAACATTAAGAACAGGGGCTTAGCGAGTTGACCAGCCGGGAGGTGAAGCAGGGAGCCCAAGCCAGCGGCTTCTCCACCGCCCCCTGCTTTGTGCCATCTGCCTGGACCCTGTCGGCAGGGTTAGAGTTTGCAACCTTGACCTGGGGGATTAACAGCTCGACTGAGCAAAACCCATGAAAATCCTAACCTCAAGCCTTCGTTCTTCCTTAAGCATCTCTGGAGAAGGGCCGTCAACAAGACTGGGGGTAGGCTGGTCAAAACTTAGCCAGAATGAGCACCCGGAGGATGGAGGCAGGGATCAAGCTAGAGACGCGAGCTCCTTACAGGATGGCCCCTTGCCCTGCTCTGTCCCTCTGCGCAGACAAAGCCCGGCCCAGAGTGACGCTGCGCTTCCCACGTGGCCCCTGCCTCTTGGCCCTACCTTTGGCTTGAGTGAATTGGGCCTGAGCCAAGAATTTGGTCTTGGCTCCTGAAAATCTACCCTGCTAGGATTTGTTTTTCAAAATGGAAATAAATTCAAACTCTCCCAAGAGGCCCTTAATTAAACCTCTGCTTTCAGGCTGAGCGGTGATCCATTCTGGAAGAATCAGACAAATGCGCAAGGAGGGGCCTGGTGACAAGGGAACTGCTCTGGGTTGGGTTTTTGTGCCAATTGTGTCTTTTTTTTTTTTTTTTTTTTTTTTTT